>NW_026110325.1:74213-81713 GCF_024679095.1 Eriocheir sinensis | reverse complement strand
ATCTTGAAGAGTATAACAGCATAGAATGAAACGTCATTGTCCTATTTGAATTTATGAATGATTAAATTACAACAGTAAAATATAATGGTCTTAACAAAAAAAAATATAGACCAAACATATATGTCAAACCATTTAAATCTATATTAAATATGATGATATATCAGCTACATAGCTCCCTTCTAATTTACCAATTCCGTATTATTCTGGCTCAATTATCTTTCCCACAAATGATGCATGAACTATACAACAACCGTTATGTAACTGCTGCTCATTCGTAATTATTCCACTACCTGAACTTGTTTTGGTCCTCCGGCCCATAATTTGAACACAGAAATCCTAGTCATTGACAGGAAGCTACATGTAGGTAGGCTACTTTAAGTAAAAAAGATAGATAAATAAATAAATAAAATCTAAATTCTTAATTAGTCCGTATCAAATTGTTACTTTTCTATCGCTGTTAGCTGCTACCATCCTGAAAATTACTGTCATAAGTATGTTGTGAAGTCCTGTAGTTAATAAAAAAATAAAAATAAATCATTATGTACTTACATTATGCAGTAGGCTATGCGTTCTCCTAGGCCCACGGACACGTTCTGGAAATTAATAATAAAAAAAGCATTATGCACTTACACTATGCAGTAGGCTACTATATTAATAAATATTATGACAACGAATCTGCCACTAGCACATATAATATTACAGTATTAGGAAAAGAATGCGAGAATTTAAGGAAAAATAAAAAGAAAGAAAATTCGCCAGAAAACAAAGTACGTAGCTAGGCTATCGGGTTGTGAATGAGTCATTTCATCAGTTACAGCGAATCTTCTGCACTTATTACAACTAACTACCACAGTACAGCATAAGATACATAAGAACTTCAGCAAACTTACATCGCACAGAAACATACACGTCACACACCCACTGCCGCCCACGTCACAGTGCACACTGACTCGTGTCGCGGCGGCGTGCAGGGAACACATCACCCGACTTTTTTTTTCGCATCACATTATGAGTATAGAACTCCACGAAGTACCCAAGTTCATTTTAATTTACATACATTAATAATGATAACACAATGATTGATTTACAAAAAAATCAATCGAAGAGGGATTCACGTCACTGGTGAATGTTAATTGTGCTATGTGTGTGTGTGTGTGTGTGTGTGTGTGTGTGTGTGTGTGTGTGTGTGTACAGAAGTGTATATACTATATGCCCATGGTCGTTTGCAGTTTCTCGAAAGACCGATCGATTCATTATCCATCACATAGATACCTTAGGGCCACATTTAAAAAAAATAAATAAAAAAAAAAAAAAACGTCTTTTACACACGCACATACAGCATGTCACTGCAGAAGACGATAATTAAAGTCGTTGGAGTACGGAGGCCCTCCGTCGATTTGACGTCAGGAATTCTGCTGACGGTGGGCGCCCTTCTGCCGACGGTGCTGGTTTGTTGGGAAGGACGCGTCGGTAAAGACTTAGCCCGTTCACGTTTATACTTAAGATGACAAGGACGCGTCGGTTAAGTAAGTGATCCAAAACTTGTTTATCGAAACTCTCTTGCTCTAAGGACATACCTTAACGAACAGGACTTTGCAAAGCTTAGTATTTCTTATAATTATTTACTCTGCGCTGGCTATACTTTGTATTGCAGCTGACCGGCCGCCCTGATGACCAACTCTTCCCTAGCTTGCCTCATGAGAAGGGCGTCTCCGTGGCCGAGTGGATAAGGCGGGGCATACCCGCCTCGTTGATCACTGGTTTAATCCCCGACGGGAGCAGGATTTTTTTTTTTTTCTCTCGTGTGTTTCGTTAAACAGCTTTCTTATGCATGCCATGACGTCACGCTGGCTTCCAATTGGGGGAGGAGGAGTCCGTTAGGATGATATACTATAAAGTATTTCTACAATATTAGGCTAATGGACCAGATTCATTGTGGTTTTAAGATATGGTACTAGCCTTTTGGGGTGTCTGGGATGAATTCATGCCCTTGCATTTACTAGCAGATTACGTCTTCTCCTTCTCCTCCCACGTGTGAACGTACTTGCTCCCGAGAGCACCCAGCTGGTCTAGCCGCTAGATCGTCGCGACTGTATTGGCGACTAGGAATTGCCAGGTGTAAAGCCGCTTTCAGGATAGCTCACTGAAACGTCATCGATGACGTCATGACTGCGGTATGTCACTCTCACCCTGTTGTCACGGTATAAAATGTAATAGAAACCAATCCCTTCTTTATTCATATTCATGGTCAGATTTTGCGTTTTTTTTATTGCTAAGGATATGCCATTAAATTAGGCAGCTGTTGAGTTGGCAAACAGTGCAGGACAACAGAAGCATTTGAGAAATATGTTAGAAAAAGGTACCGAGAAACACTGCAGCTGTCCACCACACAGCGACGCTGACGTTCTCTCAGATTTCACCAACACCCACCCACTACAACTTTACAGGGGTAACCAATCCTGTCATCAATATCGTTATAGATAATATAAAAGTTGGTATAGTCTTTGTGTATTCTTACGTATACATTGATCCCTTTATACATTAATTACATTAGCCATTTGATATAATTTTCCTGATCCAACACTAATACTTCAATCAATATATATAGCTATGTTAGCTATATATATTGATTATATATATAGCCCCCCCCCAAAAAAAAATACCCCTAGAACGGTAGCGTGACTTTTTTGCTGACAGGAACATGAATATTCTTCGTGTCTGTCTGGATGGATGGATGGATGGATGGATGGATGGATGGATGAATCTGTGGATCTCTCTCTCTCTCTCTCTCTCTCTCTCTCTCTCTCTCTCTCTCTCTCTCTGTCCGTTACTTCGTCTCCACCCCTGATCCCCCCCCCCCAAAAAAAAAAAAACGTTACCCCTAGAACAGTAGCGTTACTTTTTTGCTGACAGGAACATGAATATTCTTCGTGTCTGGCTGTCTGTCTTTCTTTCTTTCTTTCTGTCTGTCTGTCTGTCTGTCTGTCTGTCTGTCTGTCTGTCTGTCTGTCTGTCTGGATGGATGGATGGATGGATGAATCTGTGGATATCTCTCTCTCTCTCTCTCTCTCTCTCTCTCTCTCTCTCTCTCTCTCTCTCTCTCTCTCTCTCTATGCGTATACATGCATTGAGAGAGAGAGAGAGAGGAAAAACCAACAAACAAATGCAGAGAAAAAAAAGCAAACAAACAAATACACACACAGAGAGAGAGAGAGAGAGAGAGAGAGATGAAAAAAGAAACAAACAAATGCAGAGAGAGAGAGAGAGAGGGGCCTAACTTATCATCCCCCCCTGTGTGTGTGTGTGTGTGTGTGTGTGTGTGTGTGTGTGTGTGTGTGTGTAATAATGTGTATGTAATAATAATAATAATGTGTATTTATTAAAAGTATGGCAGCCGTTAGGCTTCTCTCTCTCTCTCTCTCTCTCTCTCTCTCTCTCTCTCTCTCTCTCTCTCTCTCTCTCTCTCATGGCGTGAACCGTTACTACTTCCCACCCCCTTCTCTACACACACACACACACACACACACACACACACACACACACACACACACACACACAGCAAAAAACAAAACAAAATTCACAACAACGTTTAACCACAAGTGAGAGCACCAAACCAGCCAGCTAGAGAGAGAGAGAGAGTATATCTTTTGAATTTCTGATTTTATTTAGCACTTACTCATAAAAGGAAGCACGTATTATATTAAAGTATAGGTTTAATGATTATAATTCTATAAATAATGAAAAAGGGTTGGTTGCCTACGTGGCAAATCTTAAAATTAAACATTAGGGTTAATGGCTTCTCTCGCTCTCTCTCTCTCTCTCTCTCTGAAGGCATGTAGCAACGGTTTGTTTGTTTGGTTGTTGTTTATATTGGGGGGGGGGCGAAGGGAGGAACATGAATATTCTTCGTGTCTGTCTGTCTGTCTGTCTGTCTGTCTGATAGCAAAATTTAAAAGACAGTTGAAGAAGTAGTGTAATTTGGTTGAAATCTTTATATGTTCCTTCATCTTAAGTTTGTTAATATCACACCCGTAGCGATTTCCATCTAGTTTGTTAATATCACACCCCTCGTATAGAGGGGTTGCACGTGACGTCATCATCAGCGATCAGCTGATCACTTCTCAGCTTCCCCGCAAAGGCCCGCCATTTTGGGCGGGAACATATTTACCGCAAGAGAGCTTTTTCCCCGCCATGTTACTGTGTTGGTGTCTATGTTAGTGACCCATCTATTACTGTGCGTGTGTGTGGGGGGGGCCATCTATTACTGTTACTGATAAGTGCTACACTGCCACTCGCGGTAGGTAGACCGGGGCTAGCAAGTATAGGTCAGTGGGCTTTTTGGGAACCCCTTACGTTCTAATGCTCTTACTAAACACCGCCCGAGGATGCCCCGGGTTAAATTAGTCATATATTCATTGTTGTCATCATCAAATATGTCTTAAAGTTTGATAGTAAATGTATATACGGTGTGTCCATCATCATTTGCCAGACTAACGGATAGTTATACAAGGAAGCCTAGCCTCACTGTCCAGATTTTTTGCATACCTAGTCACTTAGAGTGAGAGATGAAGACGGCAGGCACGTGCCAGCGGGCCAGGGGCTCAGCTGATCGCTCGTGCCTCCTAAAATGGCTGACAGTTATTTTTCCCTAAAAGCGGTGTGACGTCAGTGCAACCCCTCTATAGTTAGGTGTAACCGACGTACATTTTGAGTTTATCTCATTTTATTTGATCTCTTCTTCGACGTTCTGCCCTATAGCGATGGTAGGCTTTCCTTAACCCTACATTAGTATCCTGGGGTGTTTGAACACCCCCCCCCAAAGACGTTTTTGATCACCGTCTTGAATTGGCAACACTTAGATCACTCTCCTTTCTAGTACCTTCCTGAATACGTGAGAGGAGAGACCACTGAAATGTTGACAGTCCCGTGGCAGGTCCTTTGAAAAAAAAAGGCACATCTGTTTCCTTTGAAATATATATATATATATATATATATATATATATATATATATATATATATATATATATATATATATATATATATATATATATATTCATAATTACCACCAGTAAAACTACTTTTAATGATAAGCAAATCTGATTTATTTCTGAAGGATTTTAGTAATGAAACTCTAAATGAAAAGTATGTAGGATCGTCATGTTCTTGACGATAATACTGAGGAAAGGGAAACGAGACTGTATGAAGTATTGTATACCTTTATCTAAGAAATGATCGGTAGAGTCCAATTAAGTGTGTGTGTGTGGTTTAGGAAGCATGAAGAATATATATATATATATATATATATATATATATATATATATATATATATATATATATATATATATATATATATATATATATATATATATATATATATATATTCATAGATTACCACCAGTAAAACTACTTTTAATGATAAGCAAATCTGACTGATTTCTGAAGGATTTTAGTCATGAAACTCTAAATGAAAAGTATTTAGGTCGTCATGTTCTTGACGATAATACTGAGGAAAGGGAAACGAGACTGTATGAAGTACTGTATACCTTTATCTAAGAAATGATCGTTACAGTGCGTTTGACCAATTCCTTTACACCAATATTCTACAATATCACCCGCCGCTACCGCAGTCATGAGATATCCCTCGGAATAGCTTCGGGAGAAAAGGAGCCATTTGTGGTGCTCAGCTCACTCCACGAAAAGGCAGAACTTTCTTTTCCTGGCAAGCTTCAATCGCGGCACTGGCGGGAAACAGGACTGGGAGGGCTGCTAGACATTTACTGACTGACTGACTGACTGACTGTAGTATAACGAGATCTAAGCCTGCTTGGGCAAGCTCTAATGACGGAAGGTCACTCCTATGCCACAACCCGTGCCTTTTCCGCATACTTTTTTTTGCGGGTACCGTACCTACACTACGCAAGTGTCTAGTTAAATGGGGTTCGGCTGTAATGTGCAGGAATGAATAGCTTCGGGAGAAAAGGAGCAATTTGGGGTGCTCAGCTCAGTACGTGATCCACACACAGAAACAGTGATACGTGAGCACAGATCAACACCAAGGCGGCTAGGTTCATTACAAACAACTAATACACTCGAACGGCTGGAATCACAACACCACGGATCAAACAACTGAAAAACATGGAAACTCTGCACAGACGCCACACAAACACACACACTTATGTACACAAGACCACAAACATAATCACACAACGCAAACGGTCAACGTACTCCAGAAATAGCAACCCTACAAGACTTTGCACCCCATCCCAACCCAATAACCGCTAAGAACTCGGCTCCTAGAATCGCTAGAGCTGCCGTGAGCTTCTAAACGCCGCTGCCTGGAAGTGCGACCACAGTCGATGCTGACCGTCGGGAGCGGCCCGCTGGCGCGGAGTTGTGAGATTGTGGGGTACGGCTGGTCGGCGGCTGGGCCGAGCGTAACGGTCTTCCCGCTCTTGGCTCTCGCTCGCGCGGCCAGCGGGGGGATCGAGACCCTCGTGCGGGACGGTCCCAGAGAACGGTCGCCAGTGTGCCGTGAGGAAGCGAGGGTTGAGCGAGCCGGCGGCGGACTCGCTCCACAAACCCGCTCGAGCTTCCATAACGCTGTTTGGGGCCGGAGCGCGCTGCACCTACCCGAGCGACTAATCGTTTGCCAACCTCTCAGACCGGGGCCAGCAAGCTTGGATGGGATTAGTCTCTCGTGTTGCGCGCACCGACCTCAACAAACGCCGTTGAACTGTATCCTAGTTCGGGCCCACCCTCCCGCGGGCCAAGACTCGGCATCGCTCACTTCCACCTGGAAATCTTTCATTCTTCTCAGGTCGATGTTGATGTTGACAGCCAGGTCTTGCCCCCTCTCTTTCATGAGAAGCTTCTCGGCATTAGCTGCGGCTCCTCGTGGCGGCGCACGTTCTTACCGTGTTTGCCAATGCGATCAGCCTTCAATGCAGCGACCCCTCTCTCTCTCGCTCTCTAGGCGATGGTAACTCCACTCTCCGTGCGATAACGCATCCCGAGGGTGACGCCGCCGCACGCAATGTCGTCGGTTGGCACCCTAGTCTTCACACTGACGCAGCTTCTATCGAGCGGTCGGTTGGAACGAAGCACTCCACTCTCGCAGGCGACGACGGGTGACGGTGCGCTGCTACTGCTGCTGCTGCTGCTGGTATTGTCCGTGGTGCGTTCGCTCGCACCTCGACACAAAAGCATCAGCAGCAACAGTCTCACCACCATCACCACCAGTCTGCTGCTATATGACAAGGACGCGCGGACGACGAGGAGGAGGACGACGGCGTGGCCGGCAGAGTTTCGAGCCCACGCATCATCATCATCCTCATCATCATCCGCCGTCTGTTGAAACCAGGGACGCGGCGTCGCTGACCAGAGCTGTCCGACGCTGAGCGATCTCCTACTTTAGTACAAGGCTTTAAGCGAGCGCGCGGCACGCCCGTCGTGTTCGTTCGCCGCTTGGCCGCCAGCTAACGCCATAGCTACCTGGTTGAT
>NW_026110325.1:72895-74180 GCF_024679095.1 Eriocheir sinensis | reverse complement strand
AAGCCATGCATGTCTAAGTACAAGCCGATTTAAGGCGAAACCGCGAATGGCTCATTAAATCAGCTATGATTCATTGGATCTGTACCCACACTTACTTGGATAACTGTGGTAATTCTAGAGCTAATACATGCACCACGTCTCTGACCGCAAGGGAAGAGCGCTTTTATTAGTTCAAAACCGGTCGGGCCTCGGTCCGTCACCCCACCGTGTTGAATCTGAATAACTTGTCGCTGAGCGCACGGTCTCCGCACCGGCGCCGCCTCTTTCAAGTGTCTGCCTTATCAGCTTTCGATTGTAGGTTATGCGCCTACAATGGCTATAACGGGTAACGGGGAATCAGGGTTCGATTCCGGAGAGGGAGCCTGAGAAACGGCTACCACATCTAAGGAAGGCAGCAGGCACGCAAATTACCCACTCCCGGCACGGGGAGGTAGTGACGAAAAATAACGATGCGAGACTCATCCGAGGCCTCGCAATCGGAATGAGTACACTTTAAATCCTTTAACGAGGATCTATTGGAGGGCAAGTCTGGTG
Organism: Eriocheir sinensis; assembly: GCF_024679095.1. Classification (NCBI taxonomy): domain Eukaryota; kingdom Metazoa; phylum Arthropoda; class Malacostraca; order Decapoda; family Varunidae; genus Eriocheir; species Eriocheir sinensis. Next base: position 73,646 of record NW_026110325.1, on the reverse strand, counting down.
CCAGCAGCCGCGGTAATTCCAGCTCAAATAGCGTATATTAAAGTTGTTGCGGTTAAAAAGCTCGTAGTTGGATTTCAGTTCTGGACTGACGGTTCACCGCCCGGTGCATACTGTCACGCTCCGAACAGCCACAACAGCCCGCTGGCTCGCACGGGGTGCTCTTCATCGAGTGTCCCGCGTGGCCGGCAGAGTTTACTTTGAAAAAATTAGAGTGCTCAAAGCAGGCTACACTTACGGCCTGAATGCCTATGCATGGAATAATGGAATAGGACCTCGGTTCTATTTTGTCAGTTTCTGAACCCGAGGTAATGACTAATAGGAACAGGCGGGTGCATTCGTATTGCGACGCTAGAGGTGAAATTCTTGGACCGTCGCAAGACGAACTACTGCGAAAGCATTTGCCAAGGATGTTTTCATTAATCAAGAACGAAAGTTAGAGGTTCGAAGGCGATCAGATACCGCCCTAGTTCTAACCATAAACGATGCTGACCAGCGATCCGCCGGCGTTATTCCCATGACCCGGCGGGCAGCTTCCGGGAAACCAAAGTCTTTGGGTTCCGGGGAAGTATGGTTGCAAAGCTGAAACTTAAAGGAATTGACGGAAGGGCACCACCAGGAGTGGAGCCAGCTGCTTAATTTGACTCAACACGGGGAACCTCACCAGGCCCAGACACCGGAAGGATTGACAGATTGAGAGCTCTTTCTCGATTCGGTGGGTGGTGGTGCATGGCCGTTCTTAGTTGGTGGAGCG
>NW_026110325.1:67895-70395 GCF_024679095.1 Eriocheir sinensis | reverse complement strand
AGTTTCCCATCCCAAAGCGGGGTCGAGGGGGGTGCGCGGGGTGAGTCCCTTTCCCCCGTCGCTTACCTCCGGCCTCGCGGGTGCTCGGTGCGCACGGTGGTCCGTCTCCTTCGCGGGAGGCGCTTGTACGCAGGGGGGCGCAGGCCCGGGACTTGCCATTCGACGCCGTCGTGCAAATCTGTTGTTGGCCTCGCCGGCGTTGCTTGGGCTCTCGGTTGGCGCGCCGCGCGTCAGGCGGGCTTCGGGTGGGGGTTTCGGCTCTCATCCGGGTTCGTCCCTAGCTGTTTGGCCTTCCGGTCCTGCTCTGTCCGGATTGGCCTAGCACGCGTGCTGTCGGCAAGTACCATGAGCAGACATGTTGGGACCCGAAAGATGGTGAACTATGCCTGGCCAGGATGAAGCCAGAGGAAACTCTGGTGGAGGTCCGTAGCAATTCTGACGTGCAAATCGATTGTCAGAGCTGGGTATAGGGGCGAAAGACTAATCGAACCATCTAGTAGCTGGTTCCCTCCGAAGTTTCCCTCAGGATAGCTGGTACTCGCGGAAACGGAGGAGTTTCATCCGGTAAAGCGAATGATTAGAGGTCTTGGGGACGAAACGTCCTCAACCTATTCTCAAACTTTAAATGGGTGAGATGCCGAGCTTGCTTGAACGCTGAAGCTTCGGCGACTAATCCGAAGTATCTAGTGGGCCAATTTTGGTAAGCAGAACTGGCGCTGTGGGATGAACCAAACGTCGAGTTAAGGGGCCTAAACGAATGCTCATCTAGACCCCATCGAAAGGCGTTGGTTGCTATAGACAGCAGGACGGTGGCCATGGAAGTTGGAATCCGCTAAGGAGTGTGTAACAACTCACCTGCCGAAGCAACTAGCCCTTAAAATGGTATGGCGCTCAAGCATTCTCCCGATACTCGACCGCCGGTGGCACTAAAGGCCAAGCTCACCTCTGCACCGGGGGCCCAGGTCTCAAGCCCCGGCAGTAGGAGGTCGCAGGGGTGAGCGCTGAAGGGATCCGTCGCGAGCCTGCCTGGAGCCGCCCATGGTGCAGATCTTGGTGGTAGTAGCAAATAGTCGAGAGAGACTTCCCTTGAAGGCCGATGTGGAGAAGGGTTCCATGTGAACATCAGTTGGACATGGGTTAGTCGCTCCTAAGCCCAAGGCTAAAGCCTTATCCCACGCTAGAGGCAACGGCCAAGCGAGTTGTCGTCACTGTCGTGGCGGCTCATCCGTGAGAGATTCTTCTCAGTTGCCGATGGAATTCGTGGCGAAAGGAATACGGTACTTATTCCGTAACCAGGCCTGGATGCCAACCGGGGCTAGGTTCCTTCTTGGGCCGGCCCTTGGTGCAGGAACCCGGTAACGGGAACCAACTCGCGTCCATCGGCGGTGGTCCGGGGAAGAGTTTTCTTTTCTGTTTAAGGCGCCGTGACCCTAGAAGCCACTCGCAGAGCGAAAGGGTGTTGGTAACACGGTCTGCCGTAGAGCGCCGCGGTTCTTGCGGCGTCCCGAGTACCACTGCCGGTCCGTGAAACATGCGAGGCAGGTAACTGCATGGGGCGAAGCGGGGGGGTCTGCTGCTGCTGCCCGCTGCCGGGCGTCGTTCTGCGGCGTCACGGCGCGGCGCACGTACGCACGCGGCCTCCGCGATGCACCCCAGTTTCTGGCCTGTGCGTACCCATATCCGCAGCCGGTCTCCAAGGTAAGAAGCCTCTGGTCGATAGACTAATGTAGGTAAGGGAAGTCGGCAAATTAGATCCGTAACTTCGGGATAAGGATTGGCTCTGAGGATCGGGCCAGTCGGGCCTGTGCGGGAAGCGGGCCTGGGTTCGGGCGCTGGACTGGGCTCAGAGGCTCTGAGCTGCGCGCGGTGATGGGTGATGCCGTCTACCCTGCGGCGCCGACGTCGCCGGTGTCCGCCCATCCGCTGTGTCTCGCCTTCCCCGGTGGCGGCGGCCTCGCGTCGCGCTGTCCTTGTTCTATCAGCTCGCCGGTGCGGCGGTGCTTGTGGTCCGGTTCGCAAAGGCGGCCGGCGGACGATCACCGCGTCGATTGCGCCCTCCAAGCCCCGGCGCGGCGTCCTCTGGTCGCTCCCGGTCCCACTCCGCCGTCCGCGCTAAAGCCGGCGCGGGGCAGCGCGCGTTGGGGACTCACCGCAGGGTTCGCGCAGCGCCGGTCTCGCAGGCGGGACACGCTCATGCGAGGTGGGGCCAACGGCCCGGTGTGCGGCGGCTCGCATTTCGTGGTGGCGGCTCTAGCCCTCTCGCCACTCGTGCCGAGAGCTCGGACCGGCGTGTCTCCGGCCCTTCCGTGGAACGCGCTAGGCTGCGTGGGCGCGGGGGCTCCGGCTCTCTCTATCGCCGGCTTTCGGCCGGTTAGGTAGCAGCAGTCGTCCCTCGCTCCAAACCCACTTCGGCTGGCGCCCAGCGATCAACTCAGAACTGGCACGGACCAGGGGAATCCGACTGTCTAATTAAAACAAAGCATTGCGATGGTCAGAGATA
>NW_026110325.1:60126-65126 GCF_024679095.1 Eriocheir sinensis | reverse complement strand
GTTTAGAGTTACCTTATTATGTCAGTGGGTATGGAGTAGAGAAATATATTAAGGTTTTTTTTTCGCAATTTCATGTTTAATTATTTATCAGATAGAAGTATGTATCGTCTTTTTTGGTAACACATTTTTTCTTCTTCTTCTGTGTGTGTGGTTTAGGAAGCATGAAGAATGAATGAATAAATGAATAAGATGAATGAATGAATGAATGAATGAATATATATATATATATATATATATATATATATATATATATACATATATATATATATATATATATATATATATATATATATATACATTTTCATAGATTAGCACCAGTAAAGAAACTACTTTTTAATGATAAGCAAATGTGATTTATTTCTGAAGGATTTTAGTCATGAAACTCTAAATGAAAAGTATTTAGGATCATCATGTTCTATTGACGATAATACTGAGAAGAAACGGGAAACCAGACTGTATAGTATTGTATACCTTTTATCTAAGAAATGATCGTTAAGTCCAATTTAGTGTGTGTGTGTGTGTGTGTGTGTAGTTTAGGAAGCATGAAGAATATATATATATATATATATATATATAAGAAACCATATATATATATATATATATATATATATATATATATATATATATATATATATATATATATATATATATATATTTATATATATATATATTCATAGATTACCACCAGTAAAACTACTTTTTTTAATGATAAGCAAATCTGACTGATTTCTGAAGTTTTAGTCATGAAAATCTAAACACACACACACACACACACACACCAAACCAGCCAGCTAGAGAGAGTATATCTTTTGAATTTCTGATTTTATTTAGTACTTACTCATAAAAGGAAGCACGTATTATATTAAAGTATAGGTTTAATGATTATAATTCTATAAATAATGAAAAAGGGTTGGTTGCCTACGTGGCAAATCTTAAAATTAAACATTAGGGTTAATGGCTTCTCTCGCTCTCTCTCTCTCTCTCTGAAGGCATGTAGCAACGGTTTGTTTGTTTGGTTGTTGTTTATATTGGGGGGGGGGCGAAGGGAGGAACATGAATATTCTTCGTGTCTGTCTGTCTGTCTGTCTGTCTGTCTGATAGCAAAATTTAAAAGACAGTTGAAGAAGTAGTGTAATTTGGTTGAAATCTTTATATGTTCCTTCATCTTAAGTTTGTTAATATCACACCCGTAGCGATTTCCATCTAGTTTGTTAATATCACACCCCTAGTATAGAGGGGTTGCACGTGACGTCATCATCAGCTGATCACTTCTCAGCTTCCCCGCAAAGGCCCGCCATTTTGGGCGGGAACATATTTACCGCAAGAGAGCTTTTTCCCCGCCATGTTACTGTGTTGGTGTCTATGTTAGTGACCCATCTATTACTGTGGGGGGGGCCATCTATTACTGTTACTGATAAGTGCTACACTGCCACTCGCGGTAGGTAGACCGGGGCTAGCAAGTATAGGTCAGTGGGCTTTTTGGGAACCCCTTACGTTCTAATGCTCTTACTAAACACCGCCCGAGGATGCCCCGGGTTAAATTAGTCATATATTCATTGTTGTCATCATCAAATATGTCTTAAAGTTTGATAATAAATGTATATACGGTGTGTCCATCATCATTTGCCAGACTAACGGATAGTTATACAAGGAAGCCTAGCCTCACTGTCCAGATTTTTTGCATACCTAGTCACTTAGATTGAGAGATGAAGACGGCAGGCACGTGCCAGCGGGCCAGGGGCTCAGCTGATCGCTCGTGCCTCCTAAAATGGCTGACAGTTATTTTTCCCTAAAAGCGGTGTGACGTCAGTGCAACCCCTCTATAGTTAGGTGTAACCGACGTACATTTTGAATTTATCTCATTTTATTTGATCTCTTCTTCGACGTCCTGCCCTATAGCGATGGTAGGCTTTCCTTAACCCTACATTAGTATCCTGGGGTGTTTGAACACCCCCCCCCCCAAAAGACGTTTTTGATCACCGTCTTGAATTGGCAACACTTAGATCACTCTCCTTTCTAGTACCTTCCTGAATACGTGAGAGGAGAGACTACTGAAATGTTGACAGTCCAGTGGCAGGTCCTTTGAAAAAAAAAGACACATCTGTTTCCTTTGGGGTGTCTGGTCACCCCACGGTGCTAATAAACTGACGTTGTGGGAAACATGTGTGCAGCAAACTGTTTGTAAGTTGCATGTAATGCCAAGATTCTGTATCAGGTGACGGATTCGAGTGATAAGTACTGGTGATGCTGTTGCAACAAGATTATCATCTAATGTAGTTTAGAGTTACCTTATTATGTCAGTGGGTATGGAGTAAATATATTAAGGTTTTTTTTCCGCAATTTCATGTTTAATTATTTATCAGATAAGTATGCACGTCTTTTTTTTGGTAACACATTTTTTCTTCTTCTTCTGTGTGTGTGGTTTAGGAAGCATGAAGAATGAATGAATGAATGAATGAATGAATGAATGAATGAATGAATATATATATATATATATATATATATATATATATATATATATATATATATATATATATATATATATATATATATATATATATATATATATTTTCATAGATTAGCACCAGTAAAACTACTTTTAATGATAAGCAAATCTGATTTATTTCTGAAGGATTTTAGTAATGAAACTCTAAATGAAAAGTATTTAGGATCGTCATGTTCTTGACGATAATACTGAGTAAAGGTAAACGAGACTGTATGAAGTATTGTATACCTTTATCTAAGAAATGATCGTTAGAGTCCAATTTAGTGTGTGTGTGTGGTTTAGGAAGCATGAAGAATATATATATATATATATATATATATATATATATATATATATATATATATATATATATATATATATATATATATATATATATATTCATAGATTACCACCAGTAAAACTACTTTTAATGATAAGCAAATCTGACTGATTTCTGAAGGATTTTAGTCATGAAACTCTAAATGAAAAGTATTTAGGTCGTCATGTTCTTGACGATAATACTGAGGAAAGGGAAACGAGACTGTATGAAGTACTGTATACCTTTATCTAAGAAATGATCGTTACAGTCCAATTTAGTGTGTGCGTTTGACCAATTCCTGTACACCAATATCACCCACCGCTACCGCAGTCATGAGATATCCCTCGGAATAGCTTCGGGAGAAAAGGAGCCATTTGTGGTGCTCAGCTCACTCCACGAAAAGGCAGAACTTTCTTTTCCTGGCAAGCTTCAATCGCGGCACTGGCGGGAAACAGGACTGGGAGGGCTGCTAGACATTTACTGACTGACTGACTGACTGACTGTAGTATAACGAGATCTAAGCCTGCTTGGGCAAGCTCTAATGACGGAAGGTCACTCCTATGCCACAACCCGTGCCTTTTCCGCATACTTTTTTTGCGGGTACCGTACCTACACTACGCAAGTGTCTAGTTAAATGGGGTTCGGCTGTAATGTGCAGGAATGAATAGCTTCGGGAGAAAAGGAGCAATTTGGGGTGCTCAGCTCAGTACGTGATCCACACACAGAAACAGTGATACGTGAGCACAGATCAACACCAAGGTTCATTACAAACAACTACTACACTCGAACGGCTGGAATCACAACACCACGGATCAAACAACTGAGAAACATGGAAACTCTGCACAGACGCCACACAAACACACACACTTATGTACACAAGACCACAAACATACTCACACAACGCAAACGGTCAACGTACTCCAGAAATAGCAACCCTACAAGACTTTGCACCCCATCCCAACCCAATAACCGCTAAGAACTCGGCTCCTAGAATCGCTAGAGCTGCCGTGAGCTTCTAAACGCCGCTGCCTGGAAGTGCGACCACAGTCGATACTGACCGTTGGGAGCGGCCCGCTGGCGCGGAGTTGTGAGATTGTGGGGTACGGCTGGTCGGCGGCTGGGCCGAGCGTAACGGTCTTCCCGCTCTTGGCTCTCGCTCGCGCGGCCAGCGGGGGGATCGAGACCCTCGTGCGGGACGGTCCCAGAGAGAACGGTCGCCAGTGTGCCGTGAGGAAGCGAGGTGTGAGCGAGCCGGCGGCGGACTCGCTCCACAAACCCGCTCGAGCTTCCATAACGCTGTTTGGGGCCGGAGCGCGCTGCACCTACCCGAGCGACTAATCGTTTGCCAACCTCTCAGACCGGGGCCAGCAAGCTTGGATGGGATTAGTCTCTCGTGTTGCGCGCACCGACCTCAACAAACGCCGTTGAACTGTATCCTAGTTCGGGCCCACCCTCCCGCGGGCCAAGACTCGGCATCGCTCACTTCCACCTGGAAATCTTTCATTCTTCTCAGGTCGATGTTGATGTTGACAGCCAGGTCTTGCCCCCTCTCTTTCATGAGAAGCTTCTCGGCATTAGCTGCGGCTCCTCGTGGCGGCGCACGTTCTTACCGTGTTTGCCAATGCGATCAGCCTTCAATGCAGCGACCCCTCTCTCTCTCGCTCTCTAGGCGATGGTAACTCCACTCTCCGTGCGATAACGCATCCCGAGGGTGACGCCGCCGCACGCAATGTCGTCGGTTGGCACCCTAGTCTTCACACTGACGCAGCTTCTATCGAGCGGTCGGTTGGAACGAAGCACTCCACTCTCGCAGGCGACGACGGGTGACGGTGCGCTGCTACTGCTGCTGCTGCTGCTGGTATTGTCCGTGGTGCGTTCGCTCGCACCTCGACACAAAAGCATCAGCAGCAGCAACAGTCTCACCACCATCACCACCAGTCTGCTGCTATATGACAAGGACGCGCGGACGACGAGGAGGAGGACGACGGCGTGGCCGGCAGAGTTTCGAGCCCACGCATCATCATCCTCCTCATCATCCGCCGTCTGTTGAAACCAGGGACGCGGCGTCGCTGACCAGAGCTGTCCGACGCTGAGCGATCTCCTACTTTAGTACAAGGCTTTAAGCGAGCGCGCGGCACGCCCGTCGTGTTCGTTCGCCGCTTGGCCGCCAGCTAACGCCATAGCTACCTGGTTGAT
>NW_026110325.1:58769-60093 GCF_024679095.1 Eriocheir sinensis | reverse complement strand
AAGCCATGCATGTCTAAGTACAAGCCGATTTAAGGCGAAACCGCGAATGGCTCATTAAATCAGCTATGATTCATTGGATCTGTACCCACACTTACTTGGATAACTGTGGTAATTCTAGAGCTAATACATGCACCACGTCTCTGACCGCAAGGGAAGAGCGCTTTTATTAGTTCAAAACCGGTCGGGCCTCGGTCCGTCACCCCACCGTGTTGAATCTGAATAACTTGTCGCTGAGCGCACGGTCTCCGCACCGGCGCCGCCTCTTTCAAGTGTCTGCCTTATCAGCTTTCGATTGTAGGTTATGCGCCTACAATGGCTATAACGGGTAACTGGGAATCAGGGTTCGATTCCGGAGAGGGAGCCTGAGAAACGGCTACCACATCTAAGGAAGGCAGCAGGCACGCAAATTACCCACTCCCGGCACGGGGAGGTAGTGACGAAAAATAACGATGCGAGACTCATCCGAGGCCTCGCAATCGGAATGAGTACACTTTAAATCCTTTAACGAGGATCTATTGGAGGGCAAGTCTGGTGCCAGCAGCCGCGGTAATTCCAGCTCCAATAGCGTATATTAAAGTTGTTGCGGTTAAAAAGCTCGTAGTTGGATTTCAGTTCTGGACTGACGGTTCACCGCCCGGTGCATACTGTCACGCTCCGAACAGCCACAACAGCCCGCTGGCTCGCTGCAGGGTGCTCTTCATCGAGTGTCCCGCGTGGCCGGCAGAGTTTACTTTGAAAAAATTAGAGTGCTCAAAGCAGGCTACACTTACGGCCTGAATGCCTATGCATGGAATAATGGAATAGGACCTCGGTTCTATTTTGTCGGTTTTCTGAACCCGAGGTAATGACTAATAGGAACAGGCGGGGGCATTCGTATTGCGACGCTAGAGGTGAAATTCTTGGACCGTCGCAAGACGAACTACTGCGAAAGCATTTGCCAAGGATGTTTTCATTAATCAAGAACGAAAGTTAGAGGTTCGAAGGCGATCAGATACCGCCCTAGTTCTAACCATAAACGATGCTGACCAGCGATCCGCCGGCGTTATTCCCATGACCCGGCGGGCAGATTCAGTGAATCCAAAGTATTTGGGTTCCGGGGTAATATGGTTGCAACGCTGAAACTTAACCGCATTGACGGAAGGGCACCACCCGGCGTGGAGCCTGCTGCTGAATTTGACTCACCCATGGGAACCTCACCAGGCCCAGACACCGGAAGGATTGACAGATTGAGAGCTCTTTCTCGATTCGGTGGGTGGTGGTGCATGGCCGTTCTTAGTTGGTGGAGCGATTTGTCTGGTTAATTCCGATAACGAACGAGACTCTG
>NW_026110325.1:53769-56269 GCF_024679095.1 Eriocheir sinensis | reverse complement strand
GGGGTGCGCGGGGTGAGTCCCTTTCCCCCGTCGCTTACCTCCGGCCTCGCGGGTGCTCGGTGCGCACGGTGGTCCGTCTCCTTCGCGGGAGGCGCTTGTACGCAGGGGGGCGCAGGCCCGGGACTTGCCATTCGACGCCGTCGTGCAAATCTGTTGTTGGCCTCGCCGGCGTTGCTTGGGCTCTCGGTTGGCGCGCCGCGCGTCAGGCGGGCTTCGGGTGGGGGTTTCGGCTCTCATCCGGGTTCGTCCCGCGGTTTTGCCTTCCGATCCTGCTCTGTCCGGAGTGGCCTAGCACGCGTGCTGTCGGCAAGTACCATGAGCAGACATGTTGGGACCCGAAAGATGGTGAACTATGCCTGGCCAGGATGAAGCCAGAGGAAACTCTGGTGGAGGTCCGTAGCAATTCTGACGTGCAAATCGATTGTCAGAGCTGGGTATAGGGGCGAAAGACTAATCGAACCATCTAGTAGCTGGTTCCCTCCGAAGTTTCCCTCAGGATAGCTGGTACTCGCGGAAACGGAGGAGTTTCATCCGGTAAAGCGAATGATTAGAGGTCTTGGGGACGAAACGTCCTCAACCTATTCTCAAACTTTAAATGGGTGAGATGCCGAGCTTGCTTGAACGCTGAAGCTTCGGCGACTAATCCGAGTATCTAGTGGGCCAATTTTGGTAAGCAGAACTGGCGCTGTGGGATGAACCAAACGTCGAGTTAAGGGGCCTAAACGAATGCTCATCTAGACCCCATCGAAAGGCGTTGGTTGCTATAGACAGCAGGACGGTGGCCATGGAAGTTGGAATCCGCTAAGGAGTGTGTAACAACTCACCTGCCGAAGCAACTAGCCCTTAAAATGGTATGGCGCTCAAGCATTCTCCCGATACTCGACCGCCGGTGGCACTAAAGGCCAAGCTCCCCTCTTCACCGGGGGGAGCCCAGGTCTCCAAGCCCCGGCGAGTAGGAGGGTCGCAGGGGTGAGCGCTGAAGGGATCCGGCGCGAGCCGGCCTGGAGCCGCACCTGGTGCAGATCTTGGTGGTAGTAGCAAATAGTCGAGAGAGACTTCCCTTGAAGGCCGATGTGGAGAAGGGTTCCATGTGAACATCAGTTGGACATGGGTTAGTCGCTCCTAAGCCCAAGGCTAAAGCCTTATCCCACGCTAGAGGCAACGGCCAAGCGAGTTGTCGTCACTGTCGTGGCGGCTCATCCGTGAGAGATTCTTCTCAGTTGCCGATGGGAATTCGTGGCGAAAGGGAATACGGTACTTATTCCGTAACCAGGCCTGGATGCCAACCGGGGCTAGGTTCCTTCTTGGGCCGGCCCTTGGTGCAGGAACCCGGTAACGGGAACCAACTCGCGTCCATCGGCGGTGGTCCGGGAAGAGTTTTCTTTTCTGTTTAAGGCGCCGTGACCCTAGAAGCCACTCGCAGAGCGAAAGGGTGTTGGTAACACGGTCTGCCGTAGAGCGCCGCGGTTCTTGCGGCGTCCCGAGTACCACTGCCGGTCCGTGAAACATGCGAGGCAGGTAACTGCATGGGGCGAAGCGGGGGGGTCTGCTGCTGCTGCCCGCTGCCGGGCGTCGTTCTGCGGCGTCACGGCGCGGCGCACGTACGCACGCGGCCTCCGCGATGCACCCCAGTTTCGGGCCTGTGCGTACCCATATCCGCAGCCGGTCTCCAAGGTAAGAAGCCTCTGGTCGATAGACTAATGTAGGTAAGGTAAGTCGGCAAATTAGATCCGTAACTTCGGGATAAGGATTGGCTCTGAGGATCGGGCCAGTCGGGCCTGTGCGGGAAGCGGGCCTGGGTTCGGGCGCTGGACTGGGCTCAGAGGCTCTGAGCTGCGCGCGGTGATGGGTGATGCCGTCTACCCTGCGGCGCCGACGTCGCCGGTGTCCGCCCATCCGCTGTGTCTCGCCTTCCCCGGTGGCGGCGACCCATTCCAAATGCGGCCTCGCGTCGCGCTGTCCTTGTTCTATCAGCTCGCCGGTGCGGCGGTGCTTGTGGTCCGGGTTCGCAAAGGCGGCCGGCGGACGATCACCGCGTCGTTTGGGCCCTCAAAAGCCCCGGCGCGGCGTCCTCTGGTCGCTCCCGGTCCCACTCCGCCGTCCGCGCTAAAGCCGGCGCGGCGGGGCAGCGCGCGTTGGGGAATCACCGCAGGGTTCGCGCAGCTCCGGTCTCGCAGGCGGGACACGCTCATGCGAGGTGGGGCCAACGGCCCGGTGTGCGGCGGCTCGCATTTCGTGGTGGCGGCTCTAGCCCTCTCGCCACTCGTGCCGAGAGCTCGGACCGGCGTGTCTCCGGCCCTTCCGTGGAACGCGCTAGGCTGCGTGGGCGCGGGGGCTCCGGCTCTCTCTATCGCCGGCTTTCGGCCGGTTAGGTAGCAGCAGCAGTCGTCCCTCGCTCCAAACCCACTTCGGCTGGCGCCCAGCGATCAACTCAGAACTGGCACGGACCAGGGGAATCCGACTGTCTAATTAAAACAAAGCATTGCGATGGTCAGAGATA
>NW_026110325.1:48933-51433 GCF_024679095.1 Eriocheir sinensis | reverse complement strand
GCGCTGCTGGCAGAGGCAGTCACTGACGGGTAAACGGCGGGAGTAACGGACTCAGGCCTCGCGAGCGCTGGCCGAGACCAGCGGGTAATCGGCGGGGGTAGCTCGCTCTCCCTTAATAATGGTTCGCTTTGCCTCTCGAGCGCTGGCCGAGGCAGTCACTGACGGGTAAACGGCGGGAGTAACGGACTCAGGCCTCGCGAGCGCTGGCCGAGACCAGCGGGTAATCGGCGGGGGTAGCTCGCTCTCCCTTAATAATGGTTCGCTTTGCCTCTCGAGCGCTGCTGGCCGAGGCAGTCACTGACGGGTAAACGGCGGGAGTAACGGACTCAGGCCTCGCGAGCGCTGGCCGAGACCAGCGGGTAATCGGCGGGGGTAGCTCGCTCTCCCTTAATAATGGTTCGCTTTGCCTCTCGAGCGCTGGCCGAGGCAGTCACTGACGGGTAAACGGCGGTAGTAAAGGACTCAGGCCTCGCGAGCGCTGGCCGAGACCAGCGGGTAATCGGCGGGGGTAGCTCGCTCTCCCTTAATAATGGTTCGCTTTGCCTCTCGAGCGCTGGCCGAGGCAGTCACTGACGGGTAAACGGCGGGAGTAACGGACTCAGGCCTCGCGAGCGCTGGCCGGGACCAGCGGGTAATCGGCTGGGGTAGCTCGCTCTCCCTTAATAATGGTTCGCTTTGCCTCTCGAGCGCTGGCCGAGGCTGTCACTGACGGGTAAACGGCGGGAGTAACGGACTCAGGCCTCGCGAGCGCTGGCCGAGGCCAGCGGGTAATCGGCGGGGGTAGCTCGCTCTCCCTTAATAATGGTTCGCTTTGCCTCTCGAGCGCTGCTGGACGAGGCAGTCACTGACGGGTAAACGGCGGGAGTAACGGACTCAGGCCTCGCGAGCGCTGGCCGAGACCAGCGGGTAATCGGCGGGGGTAGCTCGCTCTCCCTTAATAATGGTTCGCTTTGCCTCTCGAGCGCTGGCCGAGGCTGTCACTGACGGGTAAACGGCGGGAGTAACGGACTCAGGCCTCCCATTTGGGAACAATTACTTTCTGTCAATAATATCTCTAACTAAAGAACAGATAATTACTGTTGGTCATATTCAGTAATAGATGGCATATTTATCAGTAATTTTCTACGTCTATTAGAGAACTGCACTCAATAATACTTACCAATATCAATAAGTATTACAGAGCTCCGAGATAGGTGTGAAATCAGCGAAGTTCAGCAAACACAGAGGCAGCCTGACAGGTTGATGTGTGATGACTGGTGCAAAGTGAACCTGTTCAAACATGAGAAGGAATGCTGCTATCCCCCAACAAGCACGTTTCATTGCCAATAATATCACATTAATGTGTGTTCCCAAATGGGAACATTGGCAGTTAATGGGTTTTAATAATGGTTCGCTTTGCCTCTTGAGCGCTGGCCGAAGCAGCAGTCACTGAATCCTCGAGTGACGGGTAAACGGCTGGAGTAACGGACAAGTCAAGGAGACACTGGCCCTTCATACGACATACAATTTGCTGTGTGGCGGGTAAACTTTGCGTCTTGAGCGCTGGACGAGGCCCTCAGTCATGAATCGTGTGGCGGGGAAACGGCGGGGGTAACGAACGCACCGGCACCTGATGGCCTGATCGCTTTGCCTCGCGAGCGCTGGACGAGGCAAGGGTGAAGGGATATCTCATGACCGCGGTAGCGTATTTTGATTAGCACCAAAGGCATAATATTCATGGCAGACTTGCGTAGCGTAGATACGTCTAAAATTGCTCGTATTTTCAATTCATTAGCACCGAACACATTACAGTTGAACCGCATTAACTATACACTTGCGTAGTGTAGGAATGTTGCTCACTTTCAGTGCGCTCCCTATCTCGCTCAGTCCAGTCTCAGAAAGTCCGACTTTTTGGGGTGGGACTTGAATGAACGAGATAGGGAGCACGAACAAACTGAGCACCCAACATGCTCCTTTTCTCCCGAAGTTATTCGTAGGAGTATCTCATGGCTGCGGTAGCGTATTTTAATTAGCACCGAAAGCACAATCATGGCAGACTTGCGTAGCGTAGATATGCCTAAAATTGAAGGACATGTCATGACTGAGTGCTCGCATTTTCAATCAATCAGCACCGTACACATTACAGTTGAACCCCATTAACTATACACTTGCGTAGTGTAGATATGTTGCTCACTTTCAGTCCGGGAGAAAAGGAGCATTTTGAGGTGCTCAGCTCAGTTCGTGCTCCCTATCTCCCTCATTCCAGTCCCACCACGAAAATCGGACTTTCAGGGACTGGAATGAGCGAAGATGAAAATGAAATGAGCACACTCATGAGATGAATCAAGGAATATCTTCGATTTTAGACATTCCTACGCTACGCAAGTGGAGATAGTTAATGTGGTTAAACTGTACTGGCTGAGGGAGCTAATTACTTGAAAATACGCTACCCCAGTCATAAGATGTCCCTAGCAATTCCTTCAACTTTAGACATACTGACGCTAGGCAAGTCTACAATTAA
>NW_026110325.1:36433-38933 GCF_024679095.1 Eriocheir sinensis | reverse complement strand
TATATATATATATATATATATATATATATATATATATATATATATATTTTTTTTTTTTTCATAGATTAGCACCAGTAAAACTACTTTTAATGATAAGCAAATCTGATTTATTTCTGAAGGATTTTAGTAATGAAACTCTAAATGAAAAGTATTTAGGATCGTCATGTTCTTGACGATAATACTGAGGAAAGGGAAACGAGACTGTATGAAGTATTGTATACCTTTATCTAAGAAATGATCGTTAGAGTCCAATTTAGTGTGTGTGTGTGGTTTAGGAAGCATGAAGAATATATATATATATATATATATATATATATATATATATATATATATATATATATATATATATATATATATATATATATATATATATATTCATAGATTACCACCAGTAAAACTACTTTTAATGATAAGCAAATCTGACTGATTTCTGAAGGATTTTAGTCATGAAACTCTAAATGAAAAGTATTTAGGTCGTCATGTTCTTGACGATAATACTGAGGAAAGGGAAACGAGACTGTATGAAGTACTGTATACCTTTATCTAAGAAATGATCGTTACAGTCCAATTTAGTGTGTGCGTTTGACCAATTCCTGTACACCAATATCACCCACCGCTACCGCAGTCATGAGATATCCCTCGGAATAGCTTCGGGAGAAAAGGAGCCATTTGTGGTGCTCAGCTCACTCCGTATGTTGCTCACTCCACGAAAAGGCAGAACTTTCTTTTCCTGGCAAGCTTCAATCGCGGCACTGGCGGGAAACAGGACTGGGAGGGCTGCTAGACATTTACTGACTGACTGACTGACTGTAGTATAACGAGATCTAAGCCTGCTTGGGCAAGCTCTAATGACGGAAGGTCACTCCTATGCCACAACCCGTGCCTTTTCCGCATACTTTTTTTGCGGGTACCGTACCTACACTACGCAAGTGTCTAGTTAAATGGGGTTCGGCTGTAATGTGCAGGAATGAATAGCTTCGGGAGAAAAGGAGCAATTTGGGGTGCTCAGCTCAGTACGTGATCCACACACAGAAACAGTGATACGTGAGCACAGATCAACACCAAGGTTCATTACAAACAACTACTACACTCGAACGGCTGGAATCACAACACCACGGATCAAACAACTGAAAAACATGGAAACTCTGCACAGACGCCACACAAACACACACACTTATGTACACAAGACCACAAACATACTCACACAACGCAAACGGTCAACGTACTCCAGAAATAGCAACCCTACAAGACTTTGCACCCCATCCCAACCCAATAACCGCTAAGAACTCGGCTCCTAGAATCGCTAGAGCTGCCGTGAGCTTCTAAACGCCGCTGCCTGGAAGTGCGACCACAGTCGATGCTAACCGTTGGGAGCGGCCCGCTGGCGCGGAGTTGTGAGATTGTGGGGTACGGCTGGTCGGCGGCTGGGCCGAGCGTAACGGTCTTCCCGCTCATGGCTCTCGCTCGCGCGGCCAGCGGGGGGATCGAGACCCTCGTGCGGGACGGTCCCAGAGAGAACGGTCGCCAGTGTGCCGTGAGGAAGCGAGGGTTGAGCGAGCCGGCGGCGGACTCGCTCCACAAACCCGCTCGAGCTTCCATAACGCTGTTTGGGGCCGGAGCGCGCTGCACCTACCCGAGCGACTAATCGTTTGCCAACCTCTCAGACCGGGGCCAGCAAGCTTGGATGGGATTAGTCTCTCGTGTTGCGCGCACCGACCTCAACAAACGCCGTTGAACTGTATCCTAGTTCGGGCCCACCCTCCCGCGGGCCAAGACTCGGCATCGCTCACTTCCACCTGGAAATCTTTCATTCTTCTCAGGTCGATGTTGATGTTGACAGCCAGGTCTTGCCCCCTCTCTTTCATGAGAAGCTTCTCGGCATTAGCTGCGGCTCCTCGTGGCGGCGCACGTTCTTACCGTGTTTGCCAATGCGATCAGCCTTCAATGCAGCGACCCCTCTCTCTCTCGCTCTCTAGGCGATGGTAACTCCACTCTCCGTGCGATAACGCATCCCGAGGGTGACGCCGCCGCACGCAATGTCGTCGGTTGGCACCCTAGTCTTCACACTGACGCAGCTTCTATCGAGCGGTCGGTTGGAACGAAGCACTCCACTCTCGCAGGCGACGACGGGTGACGGTGCGCTGCTACTGCTGCTGCTGCTGCTGGTATTGTCCGTGGTGCGTTCGCTCGCACCTCGACACAAAAGCATCAGCAGCAACAGTCTCACCACCATCACCACCAGTCTGCTGCTATATGACAAGGACGCGCGGACGACGAGGAGGAGGACGACGGCGTGGCCGGCAGAGTTTCGAGCCCACGCATCATCATCCTCCTCATCATCCGCCGTCTGTTGAAACCAGGGACGCGGCGTCGCTGACCAGAGCTGTCCGACGCTGAGCGATCTCCTACTTTAGTACAAGGCTTTAAGCGAGCGCGCGGCACGCCCGTCGTGTTCGTTCGCCGCTTGGCCGCCAGCTAACGCCATAGCTACCTGGTTGAT
>NW_026110325.1:28149-36400 GCF_024679095.1 Eriocheir sinensis | reverse complement strand
AAGCCATGCATGTCTAAGTACAAGCCGATTTAAGGCGAAACCGCGAATGGCTCATTAAATCAGCTATGATTCATTGGATCTGTACCCACACTTACTTGGATAACTGTGGTAATTCTAGAGCTAATACATGCACCACGTCTCTGACCGCAAGGGAAGAGCGCTTTTATTAGTTCAAAACCGGTCGGGCCTCGGTCCGTCACCCCACCGTGTTGAATCTGAATAACTTGTCGCTGAGCGCACGGTCTCCGCACCGGCGCCGCCTCTTTCAAGTGTCTGCCTTATCAGCTTTCGATTGTAGGTTATGCGCCTACAATGGCTATAACGGGTAACGGGGAATCAGGGTTCGATTCCGGAGAGGAGCCTGAGAAACGGCTACCACATCTAAGGAAGGCAGCAGGCACGCAAATTACCCACTCCCGGCACGGGGAGGTAGTGACGAAAAATAACGATGCGAGACTCATCCGAGGCCTCGCAATCGGAATGAGTACACTTTAAATCCTTTAACGAGGATCTATTGGAGGGCAAGTCTGGTGCCAGCAGCCGCGGTAATTCCAGCTCCAATAGCGTATATTAAAGTTGTTGCGGTTAAAAAGCTCGTAGTTGGATTTCAGTTCTGGACTGACGGTTCACCGCCCGGTGCATACTGTCACGCTCCGAACAGCCACAACAGCCCGCTGGCTCGCTGCAGGGTGCTCTTCATCGATGTTCCCGCGTGGCCGGCAGAGTTTACTTTGAAAAAATTAGAGTGCTCAAATCATGCTACTCTTACGGCCTGAATGCCTATGCATGGAATAATGGAATAGGACCTCGGTTCTATTTTGTCAGTTTCTGAACACTAGGTAATGACTAATATGAACAGGCGGGGCATTCGTATTGCGACGCTAGAGGTGAAATTCTTGGACCGTCGCAAGACGAACTACTGCGAAAGCATTTGCCAAGGATGTTTTCATTAATCAAGAACGAAAGTTAGAGGTTCGAAGGCGATCAGATACCGCCCTAGTTCTAACCATAAACGATGCTGACCAGCGATCCGCCGGCGTTATTCCCATGACCCGGCGGGCAGCTTCCGGGAAACCAAAGTCTTTGGGTTCCGGGGGAATTATGGTTGCAAAGCTGAAACTTAAAGGAATTGACGGAAGGGCACCACCAGGAGTGGAGCCTGCGGCTTAATTTGACTCAACACGGGGAACCTCACCAGGCCCAGACACCGGAAGGATTGACAGATTGAGAGCTCTTTCTCGATTCGGTGGGTGGTGGTGCATGGCCGTTCTTAGTTGGTGGAGCGATTTGTCTGGTTAATTCCGATAACGAACGAGACTCTGGCCTACTAACTAGTCGACGGATCTCCAGCAATTGGTGTCCAGTTCGCAGCTTCTTCTTAGAGGGATAAGCGGCAACTTTAGCCGCACGAGATTGAGCAATAACAGGTCTGTGATGCCCTTAGATGTTCTGGGCCGCACGCGCGCTACACTGAAGGGATCAACGTGTCCTCCCCCTCCGAGAGGAGCGGGTAACCCGTTGAAATCCTTTCATGATAGGGATTGGGGTTTGCAATTGTCTCCCATGAACGAGGAATTCCCAGTAAGCGCAAGTCATGAGCTTGCGTTGATTACGTCCCTGCCCTTTGTACACACCGCCCGTCGCTACTACCGATTGAATGATTTAGTGAGGCCTTCGGACTGGCGCTCTTGGATGCCGGGCCCACGCGGTTCCGCCGCTGGGCTTTCGGCGCCTCGAGCTGACGGAAAGATGTCCAAACTTGATCATTTAGAGGAAGTAAAAGTCGTAACAAGGTTTCCGTAGGTGAACCTGCGGAAGGATCATTAACGTGTTTGCCCGACGCTGGCAAAGACCAAAACCAAACACGCTGGGTGGCCGGGACTCAGACTGTCCCGGTCTGGAAGCCCACTATCTTCCTTCGCCTCGTGCGAGGCGAAGGCGAGGACCAACCACGCGTCGCTGGCGTGAGGCGGGCAGAGCTTCCGACGCGCCAGCCGGCGACTACTCTTCTTAAACCAACCCTTCCCCGGGTGGAATAAGCACACAGTCAAACCCTAGACACTACGTCTTCCCACATCGTCTCCCGAGGCAGAGACGGCGGAAGTCTGATGAGAGTCGGCAGCGTCCGACGTAAAACAAAAATACAACTCTTAACGGTGGATCACTCGGCTCGTGGGTCGATGAAGACCGCAGCAAGCTGCGTGTCGGTATGTGAATCGCAAGAATACCAGATACATCGACAAGTCGAACGCACATTGCGGCGGCGGCACTCTCATGTGCTGCCGTCACTCCTACCCGAGGGTCGGATATACATTCCATGCATCGGCTTTGTCAGCAATGACATCGACCGCATTGGGGAGTTTCGCCTGTTGCTACTAGCGGGCGTTCCCTTAAGGCCATGAATGGTTACCGGCCGCGTCACGTCTCTGACGGACGCGTACGTCGGTGACACGGAGCTTATGGACACAGCAGCGGGGAGGAGGAGAAGGAGATGGTCTCTCGGGGCTGCCTCCTACTCCGCCGCCTCGTCTGCTGTTGTCGTCGCTTTCCGTGTCCTGTCTCGTTTCGGAACCCCAACCTGTGCCGCTATGAGTCGGACGGGCTAAGGTGGCTCTGCTTCGCGTGATAGGCAGGAGAAGGCGACCGGGCCGGTTATTTACTCGACTAACCCGGATCACCCTACCTCTCCTTGCTGCGAGCAGACGCAAACAACAACAACAACACGTCCCGCGTGTCGTCGTCTGTGTGCACCACCACCGCCGACTGGCAGCCATTATTTAAAGGAAGGGACCGACGAGCTGGAGAGCGAGGCAACTCCTCTCCTCCCGCCAGCACCAAGGATCTTCTTCTTGCTGCTGCTCCAATGTCGACCTCGTGTTAGGGTAGAGTACCCGCCAAATTTAAGCATATTAATAAGCGGAGGAAAAGAAACCAACAGGGATTCCCTTAGTAAGGGCGACTGAACCGGGAAAAGCCCAGCGCATAACCTGGCGTCGTGACCCGGCGCCAGGGGTGTTGCGTTTCGGAGGGTCCGGCACGCAGTCTCTCACCGCCTAAGTTATGCTTGAAAGCGGCCACTACCCATGGAGGGTGACAGGCCCGTGTGGCGGAGCCCGCGAGGGTACGCGAGAGATTGTCGGAAAGGGCCTCTCTGTAGAGTCTGGTTGCTTGAGAATGCAGCCCTAAGCAGGTGGTAAACTCCATCTAAGGCTAAATATGACCACGAGACCGATAGCGAACAAGTACCGTGAGGGAAAGTTGAAAAGAACTTTGAAGAGAGAGTTCAAGAGTACGTGAAACCGTTAAGAGCCAAACGGGTGGGACCTCGAAGGTCGAACCGAGGGATTCAGCTCGTCGGCCAAAGCTGGCTGGGCGGCGGGATTCGCTTATGCGACCCAGGAACCCTTGGGCGTGCCCACGTCCGAGCCGGCGCCGGCGGGCGTATTTCCCCTCGTGATGTAGGTCGCCGCGACCCGTTGCTGGGGACGTCGAAGGCCCAGGCGGATTGGTACCCCGACGTCTGCGTTTACGCGGTCGAAGGGGGAAACCTCTGGTGTCCTGGCTGCCCTGCGACGGTCGTGTAGCAGAGGGGCAAACCCTCTCGCGGCGTGCAAAAGGTCGGTGACCCACCCGACCCGTCTTGAAACACGGACCAAGGAGTCTAACATGTGTGCGAGTCATTGGGCGCACTAAACCCAGAGGCGTAATGAAAGTGAAAGGGGGGCGTCCCGGGGGCTTCGGGCCTCGGTCGGCGGCCGACTGGGCCGATCCCCGACCGGCCGCTGCCGCCGAGTTTCCCATCCCAAAGCGGGGTCGAGGGGGGTGCGCGGGGTGAGTCCCTTTCCCCCGTCGCTTACCTCCGGCCTCGCGGGTGCTCGGTGCGCACGGTGGTCCGTCTCCTTCGCGGGAGGCGCTTGTACGCAGGGGGGCGCAGGCCCGGGACTTGCCATTCGACGCCGTCGTGCAAATCTGTTGTTGGCCTCGCCGGCGTTGCTTGGGCTCTCGGTTGGCGCGCCGCGCGTCAGGCGGGCTTCGGGTGGGGGTTTCGGCTCTCATCCGGGTTCGTCCCGCGCGGTTTTGCCTTCCGATCCTGCTCTGTCCGGAGTGGCCTAGCACGCGTGCTGTCGGCAAGTACCATGAGCAGACATGTTGGGACCCGAAAGATGGTGAACTATGCCTGGCCAGGATGAAGCCAGAGGAAACTCTGGTGGAGGTCCGTAGCAATTCTGACGTGCAAATCGATTGTCAGAGCTGGGTATAGGGGCGAAAGACTAATCGAACCATCTAGTAGCTGGTTCCCTCCGAAGTTTCCCTCAGGATAGCTGGTACTCGCGGAAACGGAGGAGTTTCATCCGGTAAAGCGAATGATTAGAGGTCTTGGGGACGAAACGTCCTCAACCTATTCTCAAACTTTAAATGGGTGAGATGCCGAGCTTGCTTGAACGCTGAAGCTTCGGCGACTAATCCGAGTATCTAGTGGGCCAATTTTGGTAAGCAGAACTGGCGCTGTGGGATGAACCAAACGTCGAGTTAAGGGGCCTAAACGAATGCTCATCTAGACCCCATCGAAAGGCGTTGGTTGCTATAGACAGCAGGACGGTGGCCATGGAAGTTGGAATCCGCTAAGGAGTGTGTAACAACTCACCTGCCGAAGCAACTAGCCCTTAAAATGGTATGGCGCTCAAGCATTCTCCCGATACTCGACCGCCGGTGGCACTAAAGGCCAAGCTCCCCTCTTCACCGGGGGGAGCCCAGGTCTCCAAGCCCCGGCGAGTAGGAGGGTCGCAGGGGTGAGCGCTGAAGGGATCCGGCGCGAGCCGGCCTGGAGCCGCCCCTGGTGCAGATCTTGGTGGTAGTAGCAAATAGTCGAGAGAGACTTCCCTTGAAGGCCGATGTGGAGAAGGGTTCCATGTGAACATCAGTTGGACATGGGTTAGTCGCTCCTAAGCCCAAGGCTAAAGCCTTATCCCACGCTAGAGGCAACGGCCAAGCGAGTTGTCGTCACTGTCGTGGCGGCTCATCCGTGAGAGATTCTTCTCAGTTGCCGATGGGAATTCGTGGCGAAAGGGAATACGGTACTTATTCCGTAACCAGGCCTGGATGCCAACCGGGGCTAGGTTCCTTCTTGGGCCGGCCCTTGGTGCAGGAACCCGGTAACTGTTACCAACTCGCGTACATCGGCGGTGGAACCGGGAAGAGTTTTCTTTTCTGTTTAAGGCGCCGTGACCCTAGAAGCCACTCGCAGAGCGAAAGGGTGTTGGTAACACGGTCTGCCGTAGAGCGCCGCGGTTCTTGCGGCGTCCCGAGTACCACTGCCGGTCCGTGAAACATGCGAGGCAGGTAACTGCATGGGGCGAAGCGGGGGGGTCTGCTGCTGCTGCCCGCTGCCGGGCGTCGTTCTGCGGCGTCACGGCGCGGCGCACGTACGCACGCGGCCTCCGCGATGCACCCCAGTTTCGGGCCTGTGCGTACCCATATCCGCAGCCGGTCTCCAAGGTAAGAAGCCTCTGGTCGATAGACTAATGTAGGTAATGGAAGTCGGCAAATTAGATCCGTAACTTCGGGATAAGGATTGGCTCTGAGGATCGGGCCAGTCGGGCCTGTGCGGGAAGCGGGCCTGGGTTCGGGCGCTGGACTGGGCTCAGAGGCTCTGAGCTGCGCGCGGTGATGGGTGATGCCGTCTACCCTGCGGCGCCGACGTCGCCGGTGTCCGCCCATCCGCTGTGTCTCGCCTTCCCCGGTGGCGGCGACCCATAACAAATGCGGCCTCGCGTCGCGCTGTCCTTGTTCTATCAGCTCGCCGGTGCGGCGGTGCTTGTGGTCCGGGTTCGCAAAGGCGGCCGGCGGACGATCACCGCGTCGTTTGGGCCCTCAAAAGCCCCGGCGCGGCGTCCTCTGGTCGCTCCCGGTCCCACTCCGCCGTCCGCGCTAAAGCCGGCGCGGCGGGGCAGCGCGCGTTGGGGAATCACCGCAGGGTTCGCGCAGCGCCGGTCTCGCAGGCGGGACACGCTCATGCGAGGTGGGGCCAACGGCCCGGTGTGCGGCGGCTCGCATTTCGTGGTGGCGGCTCTAGCCCTCTCGCCACTCGTGCCGAGAGCTCGGACCGGCGTGTCTCCGGCCCTTCCGTGGAACGCGCTAGGCTGCGTGGGCGCGGGGGCTCCGGCTCTCTCTATCGCCGGCTTTCGGCCGGTTAGGTAGCAGCAGCAGTCGTCCCTCGCTCCAAACCCACTTCGGCTGGCGCCCAGCGATCAACTCAGAACTGGCACGGACCAGGGGAATCCGACTGTCTAATTAAAACAAAGCATTGCGATGGTCAGAGATAGATGTTGACGCAATGTGATTTCTGCCCAGTGCTCTGAATGTCAAAGTGAAGAGATTCAACCAAGCGCGGGTAAACGGCGGGAGTAACTATGACTCTCTTGGGGTAGCCGAGCACGCTCAGCCCCCTTGGCCCTCGTAAGGCGCGCCCCAGCTTGCACGCAGCATAGTGTCCCTGGCCTCTTGGTGCCAAGGCCCGCAAGAAAGCTGTATACCCCGCAGGACCAAGACACACCAACGTTCCTGCCGAGCGTTGCAGACCATATCGAAGTGACGAGAGTCAAGGCAGCGCAGGTTAAATGGCGGGAGTGTCCTGGAACTGTTAACGGAGCGCACAGTGCGTGCCCGAGCTTAAGCCTCGTCGCCTGCCCGAATCACAGACTGGATTAGGTGAGTAGGGCTCCGTCCCCGTGGAGAAGGCGTGCGGGTCCCCTAACGTTCCTGCGGGAATGGGAGGGGAGTAAGTATTGCGGATCGTATCGCCCTCAGTCCCACTTGTGAAAGAAGGTTTGACCTATGCTTGCGGTAAGGCGAGTAAAGGGACCCGCAGGGGCCGAGAGTCCCGTGGGCCAGCTCGTTTGGGTGGTGCGAGCTGGTCAGAACACATGGTTACTTTCTGGTGACTGGCCTCCCCGTGGTCCCGCTGGACGCACTGCGCAGGGGGTGACCCGCCCCCCCTGGCCCGAAAGGGCAACGCAGTGTGACTAAACAGTCACTGGTATACCGCGAAAGCGGACGCGCCAGGTAGTTTTTGCCTCCGTGGTTATCCTTCCCACTCCAATCCAGGGTGGGAGGGCCCTGGCGTACTTGCCCGGCACTGTGGGTTAATGGACTCACGCCGGGCTTTATAGGGTAGCTCCCTGGGGTGCCTGCACGGGCGTTCACTTGTGGTGGGACTCGGTCTCTCCCCGGGGTCCCGCAACCTCGTGGTGAACTCTGACCCGCCCACTGAATTGACCCGGGTGGTAAAGTCCGTGGTGCTCGTAGCCGTCGAGGTTGCCTTATGGTAGGTAGCTGCGAAGCGATAAAGCCACGGACGCGCATCTAAAAACAGCACAAGAGTGTCGGCCTTCCTGGTTTGTAATCTGGACCCGTAAAAAGTTTCTTGTGGCAGTGCCGGGTCTGCGAGAAAGCCTACGTGGTAACACGATGGTGCAGACTTGGGCGCGAAGCTGTCGCAAATACCTGGGCTTTTCTGGGTTGGGTCCGGGCCCCGCTGTTGTGACTGGTCAGGCAGGGGAACATTAGCTGCTGCCTGTGAAAACGGGGCTAGGCACCCCAGCAATGGGTTAGCGGCTTGAGGCTGTCGCGCCTAATTGCCGAACCCCAAGTAACAGACCCCCCGCGGTGCAGCAGGACTGCGGTAAACCGGGAGGTGATTGCCGCGAGTGCTAACCGTGACGACGCTGCTCGTTTCCTTTTCCAGCGCCCGGAGCACACTCAATCGCGCGCACTTCGCCACCCGGTGCAGACTGACTGCTTTAAGCCGTGGGGCGTGCCATATTATGAGTATGAACAGATGCAACCATGCAGTACTCTGTCGCTGCCTTTATGGCAGGCCATGAACGAAAAGCTCAAAGTCGATTCTCTGTGGTGCGGACGCCGGTGGGGTATCGTGATTCCGGCCCCGCTCCCCTGCGTGGTGCCGTTGAGACCCGTGCCCCATGTGTAAACCGGCTATTCGGCGCGAAAAAGTCGGCCAGCTTGATGACTGAGTCTCTGAGCTTTTGAGCTTCTGCGGGAGGATCAGTACTCACCTGCCCGATGCGTCGTACCGCAATAAAGCCATAGCAGAATACCTTCCAAATGAAGATGAACGATTCCCTGTGTTAGGCGGGGCTCCGCGCTCTTTGCCCCCTGCTGGCTCAGTCTTTTTGTGGATGGGACAGTGGGTGGAGGAAAGTGGCGCGGTTTAAGGGGAGGAGGAGACCGC
>NW_026110325.1:20000-28081 GCF_024679095.1 Eriocheir sinensis | reverse complement strand
CTATCTACTATCTAGCGAACCCACAGGCAGGGGAACGGGCCTGCGCCTAACAGCGGGGAAAGAAGACCCTGTTGAGCTTGACTCTAGTCTGATTTTGTAGAGAGACATCAGAGGTGTAGCATAAGTGGGAGGTCGTCACATCAGGGGCTTGCTCCGTGCGGCCGACAATGAAATACCACTACTCTGATCGTTTCTTTACTTACTCGGTGAGACGGAATCGGAGCTTCCCCACGTGGGATTGCCTCCTGTTTCTAGCCTAAAGCGGCGGAAGGGAGGGCGCGCTTGGTTTCGGCCTTGCGTTAGCCTGACCGGGCGTTCGCGCCCGCCGCGATCCGCTCCGAGGACATTATCAGGTGGGGAGTTTGACTGGGGCGGTACATCTGTCAAACGATAACGCAGGTGTCCTAAGGCCAGCTCAGCGTGGACAGAAACCTCGCGTAGAGCAAAAGGGCAAATGCTGGCTTGATCCTGATTTTCAGTACGAATACGGACTGCGAAAGCAGGGCCTATCGATCCTTTTGACTTTATGAGTTTTAAGCAAGAGGTGTCAGAAAAGTTACCACAGGGATAACTGGCTTGTGGCGGCCAAGCGTTCATAGCGACGTCGCTTTTTGATCCTTCGATGTCGGCTCTTCCTATCATTGTGAAGCAGAATTCACCAAGCGTTGGATTGTTCACCCATAAAAAGGGAACGTGAGCTGGGTTTAGACCGTCGCGGGAGAGTCTAATTTTACCCGGCATCGAAATTTTCTCATTGGACCTAGGGCGTTCTAATAAGTGTAGAAAGGGGGCAATCGGGCTGGAGACTCCATTGCCCGCATTCCTAGGCCTGTGAAACAATTAGGGACGTAGCTATAGCCGTTTGAAAATTTCCACTGGCATCAAATGAGCCGAGACCGTTTGATTTTTCAGACGGTCCTATTTTTCGCGCGGCCATAACGGCGAAACTAATCGTCCGTTTGCAACGATTTTAATTTTGGCTGTAGCTTTAAGCCTTCCGCATCTACTGTAGCAATTTCGTCCAAATCACTCCAAACCCGTCTTAGCACAAAAGACGTACTGAATAGTTGGTGATCTTAGTCGGTCCCTAGCTCATCATCTCTTTGAAACTCCCGAATGCGATAAAACGGACATCATTAAGCGTTCAAAGCTGGATTTCAGATATGTTGCGGGCAAGGTTAAAACACGCTAAATAACGGAATCTGAAGAAAAATGAACAAATTTTAAGACCTTGTAGGACCCCTTGAAAAAGTGGGGTAGGGGCGAGTCTCACCAACACTAGGGAACGTTTTGGGCTCACCTACATAGAAGCGTGCCTCAGTACTTACATTGATAGCTCTTACATATTTTTGGCTCCTGAACTCAATTCCGGTGAGTATGAGCGTCAATCTAGCATATTTTCCGAGATGCAGCCATTTCTCAATTCTTAGGGAACATGAGAAAGACCGTCCAGAAATTCGTCCCATTGAAAATACATGGGGAACACAAAAAGGACCGTTTCGTAGGGTAAAAAAGGACCGCCTCAAGGACGAAAACGACATCTTTAAAACAGCTTCCTAAGAGTCCTTAGACAGCTTAATCGAATCGCCTGCTCTTGCTGATTAATAATATATCACAAAATTCGGTGAATTCACACTGCAAGTAGATCTTATGAGGCAATGAAAATCAGGGTGAGAAAGACCGCCCGAGTAAGTCGAACCCTTAAAATCGACAAAAATTATACTTGCGCTTGCCAAACTCTGTTCATTAGGGGGCAATCACGATTACACACCATTCTAAGAAGAAAGGATTCCTAGATTCGATTTTTAACGGGGCAAAAAAAGTTTTTTTCTCATTATTCGTTATTAAAACAGCATTCGACGCTGTTATCAATATAATTAAGCATTTCAACCTAAGCGCTTTATATTTAGTCATATGTATCCGCCGCATCTTTTACATTTTCGTTTTTTTTTTTTTTTTTTTTTTACGTCATGCTTTCGAGTCACGTAAATAGCACCGTTAAACTTTACAATCAAAGCATATGAAGAATAAACATGTGTTGCGTAGCTATATGTAAAAGTAAGTTATTGAAATGGACATTTCTTGACTGTGGTAGGGCTTTTTCAATTAATTAGCATCGTCAAACAATTGAAACACATTAAATATACACTAGCGTAACGTAGCTATACCTAAAATTAAAGATAATTCTAGCGACATTTCATAACGGCGTGATCGTATTTTCAATCAATTAGCATCGTTAAATACTGCACTCGAAGCACATTATCTAGGGACGCCTCACCCTCTCCTACGGACCAACTGGATTGAGCAGCGTGCTCCGTGCCCCGGTCGGCCGCGCGCCACGTCTCAACGGTGCTTTCGGGGGTCAGCTCACGCTCGCCTCGGGCAGTGAGGGAGCCTAGCCAAATGCCTCACAAAGGAACACAAAAAAAGAACAAACAACAGCAGACCTGCTGGTCCTTACGAGGTTGTTTGTGACAAGCTACACTAACTATCTAATCAAAGGTGGAAGATGAAGGACAGCAAAGGCGAAGGCTCCTCCCCACCCCCCCCATCCCTCCAGCCAAAGCTGGCAGGAAAGGAAAAATAACCATGCAGCAAGGGAGGAATTTGGCTAGGATATCTATGGTCTTGTCAATCCATTAGCATCATCAAACATTACATTCGAAACACATTAACTATACACTTGCGTAGCGTAGCTATGTCTAAAAGATATTCATAGGGACATCTCGTGACTGAGTGCTCGTGTTTTCAATTAATTAGCATCGCAAGCTTCGCGCGCTCGCCCACGAAGCCGCGTCAGCAGAGATGGGCTAATCTCTCTCTGTGTTCCCCTACATTTTTCGGTTTGTTTCTGTCTGTCTGCGAATCTCTACCAGTGGCGAGGTCGCCACTTGTGGAGGAAAGTGACCCGGCGTAGTTAGGTGGAGGTGACGCCAGAAAAAAACCCTCTTCAGGCCCGGTATCCCTCAGCTTCCCCGGGCGCAAGCAAGATAAACACAAGTAACGTTTTACGTTTTAATCGTCTCCTCAACACACATGGCAGGTATGGCAATCCCGGCGTAGCGTCACGTTGTCCACAAGGAGTCCTGGAAGGAGAGGCCCAGGGACCACTGGCAAGGTGGTGACGTGGCTTCGTGACGTCCGAGATGGAGGGGCCCCGGGAGTGGAGAAGCGGCAGCGAAGTGACTCCTTTCGTCTCTCTGGGTATCTGTGGGTTAGGCAAACATTACAGTCGAAGTACATTAAATATACACGCTTCTGACCCTTATATCACATACCCATTAAGGCCTGTGTAGCGTAGCTATATCTAATATCGAAAATCAAACATTTGTAGCTATGAATGTGCATGAATTTGTTACTATAAATTTCAGGAATGTGGGAAACAATCCACCCATAGGAATATCCCTGATGCACACATTGGTGTAAAGAATTATGAATTTAAGGAGTGTAGGAATCAACCGGAAGGGTGACCTTGATAGAAACACCCTTACACGCACTGGGAAAAAAAAAAAAAGAAAAAAAAAGAGTCAGGCATGTCTGAAACAATCCTTCCGGAAGAGTAAGGGTGTGTTGCACACACCCTTACACACACTAGTGTAAAGAATTATGAATGTAAGGCGTGTCGGAATCAACCGGAAGGAAGGGTGACCCTGATAGAGACACCCTAACACACACTGGGGTACAAAACTATGAATGTCAAGAATGTGGGAAACAATCCACCCAGAAGAATATCCCTGACGCGCACCCCCTTATACACACTGGTGTAAAGAATGATGAATTTAAGGAGTGTGGGAATCACCGGGAAGGGTGGCCTTGATAGAAACACCCTTACACACACTGGGGTAAAAAAAAACTGTGGATGTCAGGAATGTGGGAAACAAGCATCCCAGAGAAGTATCCTTAATGCAGACACCCTTACGCACACTGGGCTAAATAACTATGAATTTAAGGACTGTGGAATTCATCCGGAAGGGTGACTTTGATAGGACATCTCATGACTGCGTGGTCGTATTTTCACTTCATTAGCATCTTCATACACTACTATCGAGGCATATTATATAGAGACGTCAAACCCACTCCTACGGTCCAACAGGATTCAGCGTAGGTATATCTAAACTTGAAGTTTTTCCTAGGGTCATCTCATGACTGAGTGCTCGTATTTTCAATTAATTAGCACCGTCAAACATAATAATTGAAGCAGGTTACCTATACACTATCGTAACGAAGGTATATCTAAACGTGAAGTTTTTCCTAGGGTCATCTCATGACTGAGTGCTCGTATTTTCAATTAATTAGCACCGTCAAACATTACAATTGAAACACATTACCCGCACACTATCGTAGCGAAGGCATATCTTACCCTGAAGTTGTTCTTGGGTTCATCTCATGACTGAGTGATCGTATTTTCAATTAATTAGCACCATCAAACATTACAGTTGAAGCACATTACCTATACACTATCGAAGCGAACTTATATCTTAACTTGAAGTTTTCTCTAGTGCCATTTGATGACTGCGTGGTCGTATTTTCAATTAATTAGCATCGCCCGACAATGCAACTGAAGCACATTAAATATACACTTGGGTAACGTCGTGGGCCAAACAGGGAGAGAAAAAACACTATCATCGTACGTAACCCCCTCAGAGGGTGTTCTATGGACGGTCCCATTTTCACCCACTTCATTTTCAGACAGGCTAATTTTTCCCTAGTGGGGGGGTTTGGGGGGGTTTTACCCTTCATTGGAGACTGGTAACGTAATTTCTCACCACTGGCATCAAAATAACAGATTTTCACCGGCAGGAAGTGCTCCATTTTACCCTGGTTTTCTCATGTTCCCAGTCCCCATACCGCCCATGTTATAAATTTGGGTTCAGGACCGCCCGACGTGAGATTACCTACAAAGTGAGCCTGTACCATTGGTCGCGAGACAGGTTAGTTTTACCCTACTGTTGGCAGTTGTGTCGTTGATACAGCAGTCCTGCTCAGTACGAGGAACGGCAGGTCCGGACATATGGTTCCGCTCTTGGTCGATCGGCCAGTGGAGCGAGGCTACGTCCGTGGGATTATGCCTGAAAGCCTCTAAGGCAGAATCCCGGCTGGATGACCAACGATACCGCGTACGGCCTGCATCGGGATGGTCACCATTGAATTTTCGAGAGATTCGCTCCCCGCTCGTTCGCGGGCGGGGCTGAAAGATGGACCCGTGCAGAGGAACTCGGGAGTGCCTCGACAAACAGGTTCAGGCTCTCCCCTCCCTAGTAGAGAACACCCAGATGCTGATGTGCCGTACCGAATCGTTCGCAGACGACTTACGTACCGGTCAGGGTGTTGTTGGCGGCAGAGCAGCATCCTCACTGCGATCCGTTAAGACTTCTCCCTAACAAGGCTGGAGGTTTCGTCACGCAACCTGATGGCGAAATCCTCCGGACACGAGCCTTGAATTTGCTGCTGTTGCTAGTTTCTCCGCGGATCCTTAGACCGACGACGACGACGAGGAGGCAGGCGCCTGCCTCAGCCTCGTATGGTGCGTCGTCATTTATTAAGTCGTGTGCTGGCTACTACGACAAGCTGGATATGTTCCCTGCAAGTGGTGGAAGAATTTTCCCAGGACTTTGGAAATTGTAGCACAATTTGCTGTGGGGCGGGGCGGGGCCCTCCCTCGGTCATGAATCGTGTGGCGGGTAAACGGCGGGGGTAACGCGCCAGCACCTGATGGTTGTTGTTCCTCGTTTTGCCTCGTGAGCGCTCGCTGCTGGACGAGGCAAACGGGTAAAAATCGGCGGGGGTAGCTCGCTCTCCCTTAATAATGGTTCGCTTTGCCTCTCGAGCGCTGCTGGCCGAGGCAGTCACTGACGGGTAAACGGCGGGAGTAACGGACTCAGGCCTCGCGAGCGCTGGCCGAGACCAGCGGGTAATCGGCGGGGGTAGCTCGCTCTCCCTTAATAATGGTTCGCTTTGCCTCTCGAGCGCTGCTGGCCGAGGCAGTCACTGACGGGTAAACGGCGGGAGTAACGGACTCAGGCCTCGCGAGCGCTGGCCGAGACCAGCGGGGGTAGCTCGCTCTCCCTTAATAATGGTTCGCTTTGCCTCTCGAGCGCTGGCCGAGGCAGTCACTGACGGGTAAACGGCGGGAGTAACGGACTCAGGCCTCGCGAGCGCTGGCCGAGACCAGCGGGTAATCGGCTGGGGTAGCTCGCTCTCCCTTAATAATGGTTCGCTTTGCCTCTCGAGCGCTGCTGGCCGAGGCAGTCACTGACGGGTAAACGGCGGGAGTAACGGACTCAGGCCTCGCGAGCGCTGGCCGAGACCAGCGGGGGTAGCTCGCTCTCCCTTAATAATGGTTCGCTTTGCCTCTCGAGCGCTGCTGGCCGAGGCAGTCACTGACGGGTAAACGGCGGGAGTAACGGACTCAGGCCTCGCGAGCTGGCCGAGACCAGCGGGTAATCGGCGGGGGTAGCTCGCTCTCCCTTAATAATGGTTCGCTTTGCCTCTCGAGCGCTGCTGGCCGAGGCAGTCACTGACGGGTAAACGGCGGGAGTAACGGACTCAGGCCTCGCGAGCGCTGGCCGAGACCAGCGGGTAATCTTCTTCTCTAGCTCGCTCTCCCTTAATAATGGTTCGCTTTGCCTCTCGAGCGCTGGCCGAGGCAGTCACTGACGGGTAAACGGCGGGAGTAACGGACTCAGGCCTCGCGAGCGCTGGCCGAGACCAGCGGGTAATCGGCGGGGGTAGCTCGCTCTCCCTTAATAATGGTTCGCTTTGCCTCTCGAGCGCTGGCCGAGGCAGTCACTGACGGGTAAACGGCGGGAGTAACGGACTCAGGCCTCGCGAGCGCTGGCCGAGACCAGCGGGTAATCGGCGGGGGTAGCTCGCTCTCCCTTAATAATGGTTCGCTTTGCCTCTCGAGCGCTGCTGGCCGAGGCAGTCACTGACGGGTAAACGGCGGGAGTAACGGACTCAGGCCTCGCGAGCGCTGGCCGAGACCAGCGGGTAATCGGCGGGGGTAGCTCGCTCTCCCTTAATAATGGTTCGCTTTGCCTCTCGAGCGCTGGCCGAAGCAGCAGTCACTGAATCCTCGAGTGACGGGTAAACGGCTGGAGTAACGGACAAGTCAAGGAGACACTGGCCCTTCATACGACATACAATTTGCTGTGTGGCGGGTAAACTTTGCGTCTTGAGCGCTGGACGAGGCCCTCAGTCATGAATCGTGTGGCGGGGAAACGGCGGGGGTAACGAACGCACCGGCACCTGATGGCCTGATCGCTTTGCCTCGCGAGCGCTGGACGAGGCAAGGGTGAAGGGATATCTCATGACCGCGGTAGCGTATTTTGATTAGCACCAAAGGCATAATATTCATGGCAGACTTGCGTAGCGTAGATACGTCTAAAATTGCTCGTATTTTCAATTCATTAGCACCGAACACATTACAGTTGAACCGCATTAACTATACACTTGCGTAGTGTAGGAATGTTGCTCACTTTCAGTGCGCTCCCTATCTCGCTCAGTCCAGTCTCAGAAAGTCCGACTTTTTGGGGTGGGACTTGAATGAACGAGATAGGGAGCACGAACAAACTGAGCACCCAACATGCTCCTTTTCTCCCGAAGTTATTCGTAGGAGTATCTCATGGCTGCGGTAGCGTATTTTAATTAGCACCGAAAGCACAATCATGGCAGACTTGCGTAGCGTAGATATGCCTAAAATTGAAGGACATGTCATGACTGAGTGCTCGCATTTTCAATCAATCAGCACCGTTCATTACAGTTGAACCCCATTAACTATACACTTGCGTAGTGTAGATATGTTGCTCACTTTCAGTCCGGGAGAAAAGGAGCATTTTGAGGTGCTCAGCTCAGTTCGTGCTCCCTATCTCCCTCATTCCAGTCCCACCACGCAAATCGGACTGGCAGGGACTGGAATGAGCGAGATAGGAGCACGGACTGATTGAGCACCCAACACCTGAAAGGAATATCTTCGATTTTAGACATTCATACGCTACGCAAGTGGAGATAGTTAATGTGGTTAAACTGTACTGGCTGAGGGAGCTAATTACTTGAAAATACGCTACCCCAGTCATAAGATG
>NW_026110325.1:0-10000 GCF_024679095.1 Eriocheir sinensis | reverse complement strand
ACCACCAACACCAGTACTAATGTAAATCTCGAGCATGCATTGCCAAATTTTGAAATAACAACCGATGAAGTCCTTAAAGCTCGCCATTCACATAAAACAAATAAAAGTCCCGGACCCGATAAAGTATATCCTATACTGCTTAAAGAAACAAAGAGCGAAATACTCTCCTCCCTCACAATCGTATTCAATATGTCCTTGCGACAAGGCATCGTCCCTTCGAATTGGAAAAAGGCTAACGTGATACCGATTTTTAAGAAAGGAGACAAAAAAATACCAGGTAACTACCGACCCATTAGTCTAACTTCAATTGTAGGTAAGCTACTTGAGAGCATAATCAGAGACAAAATTGTGAGTTACCTCGAAAGCCACAATTGGGGATTCACAACATGGCTTCCGTAACAAAAGATCCTGCCTGTCAAACCTATTGAACTTTTATAACGACTTCTTCTCAGTTTATGACGTAATCAAATCATTGGACGTAGTCTATCTTGATTTCCAGAAAGCGTTTGATAAAGAGTCACATCATAAATTACTTTATAAATTAAAGCAAATAGGTATTGACGGTCAAGTAAACCAATGGATCGCGAATTGGTTGAGCAACTGATAACAAAGTGGTGATTGACGGATTTAACTCAGAGTGGGCGCCGGTCACTATTGGCGTCCCTCAGGGCTCGGTTCTTGGCCCAGCGCTCTTCATTATTTACATCAACGACGTGGATGTTGGACTCAATAATCGCATTAGTAAATTTGCAGACGACACAAAAATCGGTAACTCGGTTCTCATTGACGAAGACAGGCAAAGCCTCCAAGAGGATTTGCACAAAACTTCATCTTGGTCGGATAGATGGGAGATGCCCTTCAACGTAGACAAGTGCCAGGTCCTTCAAGTTGGGACAAGAAATAAGAAGTTCGATTACGAAATGCCAGGCGTTAAACTCACAAGCATTCAATGCGTTAAGGACCTGGGGGTCAAAATCGCGTCAAACCTCAAATTCTCACATCAATGCATCGATGCAGCAAATAAAGCGAACACAATGTTGGGCTTCATTTAAAGAAACTTTTTATTCAAGAATAAAGATGTAATACTTCCGCTCTACAATAGTTTAGTCAGACCCCACTTGGAACATGCGGTACAGTTTTGGTCTCCTCACCATGCAAAGGACATTGCTAAATCAGAAAGTGTTCAGCGTCGGGCAACAAAAATGATCCCTTCCTTGCGCAACAAATCCTACGAAGAAAGGCTTTCCACCCTTAACATGTTCTCTCTTGAGAAACGTCGCCTCCGAGGAAAACTGATCGAATGTTTTAGAATACTTAATGGTTTCACGAATGTAGACAGAACAAAATTGTTTGATAGATGACACTTTGCTAACGAGGAACAATGGCATAAAACTCAAATGTAGACAAGTAAATTCAGACTGCACCAAATTTTTCTTCACCAACGTTGTAGTGCGAGAATGAAATAAGCTCCTATCATCAGTGGTCCAGTGTAACACGATTGACTCCTTCAAAAACAAGCTCGACCGTCACTTCCTTGAACTCTCTCTCTCTCTCTCTCTCTCTCTCTCTCTCTCTCTCTCTCTCTCTCTCTCTCTCTCTCTCTCTCTCTCTCTCTCTCTCTCTCTCTCTCTCTCTCTCTCGTCCCTGCCCCCTGTGGAGATCCAGTATTATTTATCTGTGAGAGGAGGAGGAGGAGGAGGAGGAGGAGGAGGAGGAGGGAAAAACGAGAGATAATATTTAAAAAAGGATAAGGAAGAATAGAAAATAAGGAGGAGGAGGAGTTGGAGGAGGAGGAATAGGAGGAGGAGGAGGAGGAGGAGGAGGAGGAGGAGGAGGAGTAGGAGGAGGGGGTACAGAAAACGAGATAATAATTTAAAAAAAGGATAAGGAAGAGAATAGAAAATAAGGAGGAGGAGGAGGAGGAGGAGGAGGAGGAGGAGGAGGAGGAGGAGGAGGAGGAGGAGGAGGAAAAGAAGAAGGATGATCAATGAAAAGATAAAGATAGAGATAAATCAAAATAAGTAATTATAAAAAAAGAAGACAGGAAGAGGAAGAGGAGAGAAGGAGAACGAGGAGGAGGAGAAGGAAGAGGAGGAAATGGAGGAAAAAGTGGAGATATGGAGGCAACTGATGAGTACTTTAGGAAATGGAGGAAAAAAAAGAGGAGGAAGAAGTAAAATAGGAGGTTTTTGGAGGAGGAGGAGCGGTAGGAGGAGGAGGAGGAGGACTTCCTCTCTTTCACATTTTCTTACCATTTACTGCTACTTTCCTCATTCTCTCATTCTCTCTCTCTCTCTCTCTCTCTCTCTCTCTCTCTCTCTCTCTCTCTCTCTCTCTCTCTCTCTCTCGATCAATTATTTCCATTGTCAATTTAATCCCTCGAGAGATTATAAGAAATTGAGTTGGAAAAGTCATCGCTAGGAGGAGGAGGAGGAGGAGGAACACAAAGTAACAAAAAGGAAGAACAAACAACAGCAGACCTGATGATCCTTACGAGGCTGTTTGTGACAAGCTACAGTAACTATCTAATCAAAGGTGGAAGATGAAGGACAGCAAAGGCGAAGGCTCCCCCCCCCCCCCATCCCTCCAGCCAAAGCTGGCAGGAAAAAAAAGAACCGTGCAGCATGGAAAAACTGCATGGAAATTATATAGGAAAGAGGAAAGAACTACCATTACTGCTACCACTAACCGGGCGATAAAAACGGACAAGGAAACCAGTATTCGAAAGAAGTTAATGTTATTACGACAATGAGTAATATCTTAGTTGTTGGTTGGATTCAAAATACTTGTCTAATCTATTCTTGAAGGCCGTAACTGTTGTACTATCAACGACATCACAGGGTAGAGAATTCCAAACATTAACGACTCGATTGAAGAAGAAGTGTTTGGCTTCGTGCGACGAGAATCTTTTACCACTTATCTTGAAATTGTTATTTCTTCTTGTTCTATTTGATCGATCAATTGTAAAGTAATCTTCCGCATTAATATCACTGAATCCTTTAAACATTTTAAACACTTCTATTAGATCGCCTCGCATTCTTCGTTTTGATAGGCTGAATAAATTTACTTCTTTAAGCCTTTGTTCATAAGATAAATTTCTCAACCTAGGAATCATTTTTGTTACTCTCCGTTGAACCCGTTCTAACTTTTCTACGTCTTTTCTGTAATAGGGAGACCAAAACTGTACACAGTACTCTAGATGGGGTCGAACCAGCGAATTATACAGTTTTAATATTACTTTTTCCGATTTATTATTAAAGACTCGTCCGATGAAGCCAACCAATTTGTTTGCGGTTTTAACTACCTCTGAACAATGCTGACTGGGCTTTAAATCGCTTGATATAGTGATTCCAAGATCCTTTTCTTTACTTACTGCAGAAAGTTGTTGGCCATTCATTACGTACTGAACGCGATTGTTATTGTTTCCGATGTGTAACACTTTACATTTGTCAACGTTAAATTTCATTTGCCATTGATTGGCCCAACGTGCAAGTCGATCTAGATCTGATTGTAATGCTTCTTCGTCGAGTGTCGTAGTTACCTTACTAGCGATTTTTGTGTCATCAGCAAATTTTGATATTTTACAAGTGAGCCCATCATCGATATGAGTAACATAAATTAAGAAGAGCATGAGACCAAGCACTGACCCTTGAGGTACGCCGCTTCTGACATCGAGCCAGTTAGATGAAACATCGTTTAGAACTACTCTCTGTTTCCGCTCAGAGAGCCAGTCCACAAGCCAATTGTGAATGTTACCTGACTTACCGTGCACCAATAGTTTACTGAACAACCGTTTGTGGGGGACCTTATCAAATACCTTTTGAAAATCCAGATATATGATATCTACTGATCTGCTTTCAAAAATATAATGAAAAAAATCAAGTAAGCTAGTTAAACACGAACGTTTACTACGGAAACCATGTTGCGAATTATTTATTATATTATTTTCTTCGAGGAATTTCACCATATTGTCGAGAATGATAGTCTCCGAAAACTTACTAACAATCGATGTCAGGCTAATTGGTCGAGAGTTTCCTGGATGAGACTTGTTCCCCTTTTTGAAAATTGGTGTGACATTTGTTAGTTTCCAATCCGACGGAACCTTTCCAGCTGTTAAAGATTTATTGAATAAGATAGAGAGCGGTTTATAAATTTGATGTTTGATTTCTTTTAAAATTCGGTAATTTTGTCTGGACCAGGAGCTTTGCTTACTTTAATCTTCTCAATGGACCGAATTGAGCATACGCATTGGCCTTGTCCTCCACCTCTAAGTTGTATTTTCCATAGAGTTCAAGTAATAGGCTAGAGTGCGTCTGAGGCTGTCTCAGGGATACACGGCCATGATGCTGCCGTCTCCCCAAGTCGATGATTGCACACACTTCACTCCTATTCACTCCTACCCGATTTCAGTTTTTCTCAATGTCAAATGGTAGAGTCAGGGGGGTGAGTAAAAAAAGGGTGTGCAGGTAAAATTGGGTAGTGGCGTCGCACACATGTATCGTGCAACTGTAAGGCCAGACAGACACTATCTACTCTACTGAACTCCCCTAGAAAAGACTGCTTTGACAGTTCACTGAGGTGGTGGTCACGCGCTGTATAACTCTGTCCATTGTTGTTAAAAATATCGCCATTTAAAATATTATTTCATTTTCATTGTTCGTGTGGTTATCATTTTCATTAGCAAGTGGACCAATACTACAAGTTAGTGACTTTTTATTATTTACATAGCAAAATTTTTTTTTTTAGGATTAGATTTACGTTTCCGCTATACATATTCTTTAAGATTTTTCTTGCTTCGTTTTATTAATTTCCAAGAGAGGCTATTTTTAATTTCGTTACTCTACCATTTGGGTTTCTTCTTAATAGTTGAACGTCTGTTACGATAGGATACGCATATGCTTATGGCATTGTTCAATATTGTGGTGAAGGCCTCCCACAATTCATGAATATCTGTTTCTATAGAAATTACAGTCCAGTCAGAATTATTTAGAATTGATCGGAGTCTTACGAAATTCGCTCTGGCACCGTTTCTTTACTAGGAGTTACTTTACTTTCTTTCATCTTGATGCTGAATAACATTTACTTCGTTAATTAGATCAGCTGTCGTTGAAGTCCCCCACAATTTCTGCCTCGCAACTGCTACTTGTTTCTAATATTAATTCACTTAATGCGTGGTCGATATCAAGAGTCTGCCCTGGCGGTCATTAGATTAGTCCAACTACTATTTCACGAGACTTATTTTTAATTTCAATGAAGACCGTGTCCACATTGGCTATAATATCTGTTTTCACGGATACTGGATGGAGAGAGTTGTGGATATATAAGATAACGCCTCCACCCTGTTTGTTCTCTCTTTCATGACTAAAAATCGTATAACCCGGTAGTCTATATTCCGCAATGAAATCTCTATTTGAAGTGTCTATGCAAGATTCTGTGACTCCGATGATGTGATAATGATTTGTTGCTGCGAGTGCTTCTAAGTCTTCAAATTTGTTACGTAGGCTACGAGCGTTTATATAGCAAGCTTTAATATGATTCGAGTCGGAGGTTGCGCGGGTTGAGTGCTCCTTCATGGTGGAGCTGCTTTTGGCTTTCGAAGAGCCACTTGGTCACAGAGTAGCCTCCCGAAACGGGCTGCTCCAATAGGGTTTAAGTGGATGCCATCGGCAAGGAACAAGTCCGAATCGTAGTAAAAATTGTTCCACAAGTTAATTAACGATCTGGACATTTTCTTGTGAGCAAAGGGACTGAAGTCTGTTGTTTGTGCTAAAGGCCTTACTGTAAAAGCTAGATTCGGCACCGACCCACGAGAGGATTCCTGAGATTATGATGTTACTGGCATCCATTTTTCGTTTATACTGCTTGATCATGCGGCGGTATTTTTCAAGCATTTCCTCAGAACGGGTTGTCCTTACGTCATTTGTGCCCGCGAGAATGACAAAGAGGGTGTTTCGGTCGGCATTACTCGTGACATCATGGCACGCTGCGGTGATGTCGTCCAGTCTGGCACCTGGATAACAGTAACTTTTTCTGCGGCCGTTTGATGAACGACCACAGAACTCAACCAGGTGGCCACGCACCATGGAGTCCCCAACTAGGCGAGTCTCAAACTCATCCTCCATGGTGTCTGTCAGCATCTGGAACCTATTGAAGGTAGTGGGGGTTAGTAAATGTTTCATTGCGTGCTTCTGTTTGGCTCCATTCCTTACAGGTTGAAACCCGACATCCTGTGAAGCAGGAAGAGAAGCATTATGTGGGTCAGGCTGGGAGTTGGCCTATGAGGCAGGCTGGGAGTTAGCCTGTGAGGCAGGCTTTGAGTTTGCCTGTGAGGCAGGCTGGGAATTTTCCTGTGAGTCCGGCTGGGGGTTAGCCTGTGACGCAGACTGGGAGTTAAACTGTGAGGCAGGTAACGCGTCCTCCTGTGAAGCAGGAGGAGGAGGAGGAGGAGGAGGAGGAGGAGTAGGCGGAGGAGGAGGAGGAGGAGGAGGAGGAGGAGCAGGAGGAGGGAAGGAGATTTAAAGGAAAGAAAAAGTTTGAAGCGTAAATGGAGAGAGAGAAGGGTGAATTAAGGTGTCGCTCAGGACGTCGGCGCCAGGAAGGAGGATGAAGCAGAGGAGGAGGAGGAGGAGGAGGAGGAGGAGAAAGAGGAGGAGGAGGAGGAGGAGGAGGAGGAGGAGAGGAAAAGATATCGTGTTTGTCAGTGATCAATGTCTTTTGTTTTGTTCTTTTTGTTTTCTTTATTTTAATTATTATTATTATTATTATTATTATTATTATTATTATTATTATTATTATTATTATTATTATTTTTACAATTATTATTATTATTATTATTATTATTATTATTATTATTATTATTATTATTATTGTTATTGTTATTATTATTATTATTATTATTATTATTATTATTATTATTATTATTATTATTACCTCCGCCAACATAGTTGAGGGAGGTTATATTTTCGGTCCGGTCAGTATGTTTATTTGTTTGTTTGTTTGTTCGATAACAGTCTCCTGTGCACAATTTTGCGGATATCTCAACCTATTTTTCAGGAAAGCTTCGTGTCCATCCAGAATAGAACCAATTAAATTTTTAATGTCAAAGGTCAAAGGTCAAGGTCAAGGTTGCACAAAACGTCAGATTGAACATAACTTCGGTTCTCTTCATCGTAGAGACTTTAGACTTGGTTCATATTTTAGCTCATGGAAAGACGCACCTTGCATGGCTTTGACCTTGACCTCTGACCTTGACCTCGAAAAGTTCACCCAAGGTCAACGTTTCCAGAAAATAGAATTTTATCAAATTTCGAAACAAAAGCTTTCATATGATGCACCTTGCATGACCTTGACCTTGACCTTTGACCTTGACCTTGAAAAGTTCGCCCAATGTCAAAGTTTCCAAAAAAAAAAAAAAATAGAATTTCATCAAATTTCGAAACATATTAAGAGCATAAGAACATAAGAACGTAAGGAGTCAGCAAGAGGCCGGTTGGCCTATACAAGGCAGCTCCTGTACACTCAACCCCACCTTACCTCACCATTCATGGCACAAATGCTTCCATATGATGCACCTTGCATGGCCTTGACCTTGACCTCGAAAAGTTCCCCCAAGGTCAGTTTCCAAAAAATAGAATTGCATCAAATTCCGAAACAAATGCTTCCATATGATGCATAGGATCACAGTTGATGCCCATACCAATTTTCAGGACGATCTTTGGCGGAGGTGTGCACTCTCCGAGTGCTATGCGTCTAGTTATTACTACTACTACTACTACTACTACTACTACTACCACTACTATTTTCAAATAAATTAACTATAGCACAAAATAAAATATTTCGATGCATATTTTTCTTTAAAAAATTTGAGTCAACAGCCCAGATATTTTCTGAAGTAAATATACTCAAATTTCTCTCTATCCATAAATTTTTTACATTGTTATTAATATTCAAAAGTCAAGGACATAATACTATATTCAGATTAGTAGAAAATGTTACTCATACAAGAAGCAACAATATCAACCTTATCTGCCCAGCCTTTAGAACATCAATATTTAAAAACAGTGTCATAAGTCTTGGTCCGAAATTATTTAATAGTCTGCCTCTTGATAAGAAAACTCTACTCACACCGACCAACATATCCAGATTTAAACATACGATAAAAAAATATTTACTGTATCAGCAAAGTATCTGAGTTTCCATAATTTGTAGTACCTCATCCATCCTGTTTAGTCTCTATTACTAGTATTTCATTACTTTGATTATTATTATTATTATTATTATTATTATTATTATTATTATTATTATTATTATTATTACTGCTATTACTCTTATTATTGTTATTATTATTATTTTTTTATTATTATTTTTTTGTTATTATTATTTTTGTTATTATTATTATTATTATTATTATTATTATTATTATTATTATTATTATTATTATTATTATTATTATTATTATTATTATTATTATTATTATTATTATTATTATTATTATTATTATTATTATTATTGATTAGCAATTTTATTATTATTGTATTGATTAGCAATTTTATTATTATTTTTTTGTAATTTTTACACGTTACCATTATCATTTCTGCTACTATTGTATGGTATTCTTTTGTGTAATTATTACCCGTATTGTTTTTGACTTGTTATTCAAACTTACTTGGATGTCTTCAACGTGAGTTCATCATAATATAGATAGCTGTCATTAGTTATGTAGCATTGATATTTTTTTTTCTCACTCCCTCAAAAATATTAATCGCGACGTCCGTCATGGAGCTTCGGCTCGACGGACCATAGCTATTGTATTTACCGTTGAATGATTGTAAACCTTTGTTTCAAATATGTTAGCAATAAACCTTTACTTACTTACTTACTTACTACTTCTGCTACTACTACTACTACTACTACTACTACTACTACTACTACTACTACTACTACTAGTATTACTACTACTACTACTACTACTACTACTACTACTACTACTACTACTACTACTACTACTACTACTACTACTACTACTACTACTACTACTACTACTACTACTACTACTATAACTACTACTGTTACTACTACTACAGTATTATTTCCCTTCTCTCTCTCTCTCTCTCTCTCTCTCTCTCTCTCTCTCTCTCTCTCTCTCTCTCTCTCTCTCTCTCTCTCTCTCCCTATAGAGTAAAAGCCTGCCAATGACACTGATTATTAAGGGAGAGAAGGAGGAAGGAGGGAAGGAAGAAGGGAGGGAGGAAGGAGGTAAGGGAGGAGGGAAGGAAGAGAGGGAAAAGGGAAGGAATGAAGAAATGAAGGAAGAATAGAAATTGGAAGAAAGGGAGAATGGGAGAAAGAGAGGCACGAAGAAAAGAATGAATGAAGGAGAGAAAGAAATGAAAGAGGGAAAGAAAGAAAGAACGGAAGAAAGGAGGGAAGGAAAGGAGGAAGGAAATATGAGAGAAAAGGAAGAAGAAATATTTATAAGGGAGAAGAAAGGGAGAGGTGAGGGAAGTTAGGGAGGAAATGGAGGGATTTGTGGAGGAGGAGGAGGAGGAGGAGGAGGAAGAGGAGGAGGAGGAAACATGGAAACATGGAAATGCAGGCAACAGAAAGCTTACTGGCTCATTACGAGGTTGCCCTCTTTGGTGAGTTAATCTTCTCGACAGCCACTTGGGGCCTGGGGAGCAGATGTAAGCATCGCGATATTCAGTTGACTCCTGACGCAACGAAATGACGGTCGATTCGATTTTTGAAGGAGTTGATGGTATTTGCATTTGAGGAAAGATTGTTCCAGTGGTGTATGACTCGGTTCGAAAAGAACTCTTTCCAATGTCTGTGTTGCATCGACTCGACTGAATGGGTAAACCGTTATTTTTAAGTCTTGAGTTGGTTTGTAGTTCAAAGAATTTGGCGTAATCGACGTTACTGAACTTTTTCAGGTACTTGAAGACATGAATCATATCCCCTCGTAGGCGTCTTTTCCCCAGTGTAAAGAGATTGAGTCGCT
>NW_026110324.1:27500-135378 GCF_024679095.1 Eriocheir sinensis | reverse complement strand
AGATAGTGGTGGGGATCGTGACTTAAAGGAAAGAAAGAAAAGGTGTTGGGGTGGAAGCGAGAGGAGGAAATAAGGAAAACGTAATGCAATGGAAGTTATGAATTTATGAGGAATAGAAATATAAAAAAAAGGTGATTGGGTGGTTAATATCAATGATCGGTAATTAAATAGTTGAAAAAGACTCAAGTTTCGAATGAGCGGTCAGCGGGCAACAGCACTCAGCCTTGCCTCGCCCCGCCTCCCATGACGTCACAGAACTCCCGCGCCTGCGCACACCAACACGCCGACGCCTGGCGGTCACATTGATGTCTCCATTGACTTACTCGTTACTTTCCTTTCAATAATAACCTTAATCCTTTTTTTTTAGGCATGTATTATTCTAGTCAATATTAGACTGTCACTTTGCACGATCTTCTTTTTATTTACCTTCCAGTAGCGCTCACATTTGACACCTTGACACAATAATTACGACAGTTAACCCTTAGAGTCGGAGTTTTCTATTCTTTCAAGGGACGAGTCACCCTACCATACGTCCTCGCTGTCCCTTCCGCGAATCCCTGGCCTTCAGTGATCAGTCCGGCGTGGCGCGAGGGTGTTAGTGTGTCAGTGTTTGTGTTTGTCCTCGGCGGTAAACTGTGACCAGGCCCGGAGTGGTGGTGTCGAGGTCAGGTGAGCCAATCAATTAAGTGTCATGAAATACCCGTTACCTTGACGACCTGTTTGGCGGCATGCAATTTGTGAAGCTTAGCGCTCGGCCGTTCCAGGAAGCGTTAAGGTGAAAGGTCCCCCAACACTATACTGTAGCCCGGGTAGGGAGTGGATCATCTGCTCTGCTCGGCGTTGACAAGGGTTTTGAATGTGTTTGTATCGTTTAATATATACGGTTAGGGATTTACAGAGTCGGGATCAAGGGTATCATATGAAAGTTGAGGTATATATAGATTTAATGTAGCATACTAGTAGGGAATAAAATCAAAGTATCACAAATGTTTCAGATGTCATTCATAATTATCGTTATCAAAAAGATATATAGATTTTTCAGTTGTCTTCAAGAGATTATCATAAACATCAAGGTATCATAAGTATTCAGGTATATAAAGATTTAATGTACCATACTA
This sequence comes from Eriocheir sinensis, assembly GCF_024679095.1. Taxonomy (NCBI): domain Eukaryota; kingdom Metazoa; phylum Arthropoda; class Malacostraca; order Decapoda; family Varunidae; genus Eriocheir; species Eriocheir sinensis. The sequence goes on along the minus strand of NW_026110324.1, from coordinate 134,260 downwards.
GTAGGGTATAAAATTCAAGGTAGCACAAATATTTCAGATGTCATATTCTTAGGGTATTATAATTATCAAGTTATCAGAAGGTAAGATATAAAGGTATTTCAGTTGTCTTGTAGAGAACATTATAAACATCAAGGTATCATAAGAAGCAAGGTAAATGTATATATAAGAATTAAAGTATATAAAAATTAGGAGGAAATCTGCTTTAAAAAATAATATAAAAAGGTAAAGTGGTAACGAGCAAATTATGTAATGGTCTGTTCCAACCCTTTTCCTATTTCCTCTCTACTAAGACTTGACCACTTTAAAGAGGGAAGGAGCATATAGACACTTCACTAATTAAGGGTATCAGGGCACTTCTCCTCCCGAAATTGACCTCTCTTTCGGCCACCTCTTTCGATTTTTTTTTTTTTGTAGGAGGAGCGAGTGGCAGGCTTTTTTTTATTATTGTTTTCTTTTTTGTGCCCTTGAGCTGTCTCCTTTGTTGTAAAAAAAAAATCTAACCTAAATTAGTAGCTTTGGGGGCATCCCTTTATTTTCAAGAGTTGGGGTTTGAGGACGAATTCAATATTTTCTATTTTTTTGTCTATTCAGCCTTTGTGTTTTGTCCTCCCACCGTTGCCTTCCTGTTCCTCTTATGTTACTGTCGAGTCTGCGGTTCGTTAACTTGTTCAGTGCTTGTTAATGTGTTTAATTTATCTTTCGTGGGAATATGTGTTTCTGTTTACCAGTTAATGTACCGTATGTGTATTTGTGTTGCGTTGGTGTTGGAATTGTTGCTGTTATGTCAAGATGGTGGTGGTGGTTGGGGTGATGGTGATGGTGGTGGTAGTGGTGGTGATGGTAGTGGTGGTGGTGGTGGTGGTGGTAGTCGTAGTGGTGGTGGTGGTTGGGGTGATGGTGGTAGTGGTGGTGGTGGAGGTGCAAGTGGTGGTGGTCTTTATCGTGTTTTTTGGGGGAACGAGATAATTATGGTGCTTACCATTGCAATTATGTCATCCTTTAGTGTGTGTGTGTGTGTGTGTGATTGGGTTCAGGAATGTTAAATGAAAAACACACACACACACACACACACACACACACACACACACACACACACACACACACACACACACACACACACACACACACACACACACACACACACACACACACACACACACACACACACACACAACTACTTCCATCTTTACACTCTTTCCAGTCTAACTACCAACTACTACTAAACTACCATACCATTCTCTCTCTCTCTCTCTCTCTCTCTCTCTCTCTCTCTCTCTCTCTCTCTCTCTCTCTCTCTCTCTCTCTCTCTCTCTCTCTCTCTCTCTCTCTCTCTCTCTCTCTCCTCTCTCGCTCTCTCTCTCTCTCTCTCTCTCTCTCTCTCTCTCTCTCTCTCTCTCTCTCCAGGGGGCTCGGAGCTAGCAATTTTCACCTTTATTTCCTGGGGGCTCTCGCAATGAACTCGCCACATATAAGGGCAAGCAGGTGCGTGAATCCATATTGCTTGCACCTGGAAATTAATGTGTGTGTTTTTTTTATTACTCCGGCACAGTTTGTTTTTACTTTTACTCGGAATATGAGGAGAATAGGGTAATTGAGTATGTTGAGGAGGAGGAGGGGAGGGAGGTTGGAATGGTAGAGATAGGAAGAGATGGAGTTGAAGGAGAGGGAAGAGGTAAAGAGACGAGAGGAGAGGAAGATGGGAGAAGAGAGAAAAGGAAAGGAGAGGACAGACTTGAAGAGAACAGATTTTAGGAAAGAGGGAGATAAGAAAGGAAAAGAAATGGGTTACAAATGAGAGTATAGGAAATCAGAAAATAATAAAGGAGAAAAGGAGAAGGAATGGCGGAGATAGAGAAAAGGAAGAGGGAAAATTACAAGAATGGGAGAGAGAGAAGAAGGGAGGAGAGGAATAAGAGGAGATGGAAGTGAGGGAGTTAGCTGTAGAAGAGAGAGAATGAGAGTAGGGGAGAGGAGAGAATAGGATACGAGGAAAAAAGAAAAGATAAGAAAAGAATTAAAGAGGAAAGTGTAGGGGAAAAGGAGAAAAAGAAAAGACAAAGAAGAAAGAAAAGAAAGATAGGAAATTAGAAGAGGACGAAGAAGAGGAAAGAGGAGAGGAATAAAAGGAGGAGTCACAGAGGAGGAGGATGAGAAAGGTAATTTGCAGAGGAGGGAGAGGAAAGCAGAGGAGAGGAGGAGGGAGGAGAAAAGGAAAGGAGACGAAAAGAGAAGAGAGAAAGGAGGAAAAAAAGGAGCAGAAGAGGAAAGAGGAAGAGAATAGAGAGTAAAGGAGATAAGAATGGAATAAAGGAGAGAAAAGTAGGAAGAAAAAAGAAGGAATGAAGAGAAAATTAGGAAAGAAGAGGAAGGGTCATTGTCAGAAAGGAAACCATGAGAAAGCTATGTTTAGAAAGGACAGACAGGAGAAGGGAAGAAGAGATAAGAAGAGGGAAGAAGAGGGAGTCTAGTTGTTAAGTTGACGATGAGAGGAGGTGCGAAGGTGTGTTTAGAAGGGATAGATAGGAAGAGGGTGAGGACTAAAGAGGAGGGACGTGATTAGGGTGAAGTGCCTCCTGCCAGCTTCACTTTCTTTCCCTCCGTTCATTGTATTCTCTCTCTCTCTCTCTCTCTCTCTCTCTCTCTCTCATACTATATTTTCTTATTTCCTCTTTTTTTTTCATCGTTTTCCCTAATATTTTTTTTCATCTTTATATTTTCCATCTTTTTCTCTGCTCTCCTTTTCTTCAAACTTTTTACTTATCCTATTTTCCTTTTATTTCCTATTTTCATTGTTTCTTTCCCTTCTTTCGCATTATTTATTTCATCATTTTACCTTCTTTTTCTCTCTCTCTCTTTACTCTCTCCTTCTCCTCAGACTTTACTTGCCTTATTTTCTTCACATTTCCTCTTTTCTGTGTCTTTCCCTTTATTTCATCTTCGTATTGCTTCCTTTTACCTTCTCTCTTAATCACTCTCTTCTCTTCCTCGTTCATTATTTCCTTCCTTATTTTCTATTGCTCCTCTTTATTCCTATTATTCTATATTTTCTCCTTCCTAACCTGTTTCTCTCCATTACTGGAGTTTGATCTTTCATCAATCAATATAACCTAAATTCCTCCTCCTCCTTCTAATCCTCATCTTCAATCCTTCCTCCTCCTCCTCCTACTGCTCCTTCTTCCCACCCTCTCTTCTGGTTTGATGCTTCGTTTCTCACCACCAGCAGCGTCATTACCTTCCCTAATTGTCGCTTATGAGGAGTTTTGCATCGCTCTACTGCCGTCGTGTGGCCAAACTACTGCCGTGTGTGTGCGTGTCTCTGTGTGTGTGTGTGTGTGTGTGTGTGGTGGAATGAGAGGGAGGGGCTTTGGTAGTAACTGTGTGATAACAAGAGAGAGAGAGAGAGAGAGAGAGAGAGAGAGAGAGTTAAATTACCCTACTCTGTTTCAATCCGTTTGTGTGTCTCTCTCTCTCTCTCTCTCTCTCTCTCTCGTTTTTAATTGAAAGGTGTAATCTGAGTTGCACACGTAGTAGATTTAAAATAGACAGCAACGGAAGGACGGTTAAAATCGAATAGTTAATAAAAGGTTGTCTTACGGTTTTAAGTTGATAGTATTTTTTCATTACTTTGTTGTCTTTTGTAGGAGCTGTAGTTATTTAGCGGAGTGACATTTTTATTATTTGCTTTTTCATAGTCTGCCATCTCTCACCGTAAAAGAAAATGGCGTTATGAGATCGGAAGAGCATACCGATAAAATTATGGTGAGAAAAGATACCGTGAAATGACAAAAAAAAATAACATCAAATAATATAAGACAATTTATTATTTTTTTTCATAGTCTGCCATCTATCACCGTAAAAGAAAATGGCGTTATGAGATCGGAAGAGCATACCGATAAAATTATGGTGAGAAAAGATACCGTGAAATGACAAAAAAAAAATAACATCAAATAATATAAGACAATTTATTATTTTTTTTCATAGTCTGCCATGTCTTACCGTGAAAGAAAATGGCGTTATGAGATCGGTAGAGCATAACGGTATAATAATTCTGAGAAAAGATATCGTGAAATGACATAAAAAAAATAACATCTAGTAATATAAAACGTAAACAACAAAAAATATAAATAGCAAAAATAATTGGTAAATCTTTTCTGCCTCCGCTTGAATCTCGCCTCAGGACCATTTGGACCCCTAATTACTTTCTCCTCAAGTCCTCGACTTTCGTGAATGTCAAAGAAACGTTTATGAAGACACTGTGGAGATGCAGCGCTGAGGCAAAATATTCTTCACTTCCTCTACCGCCCAAGTGCTTCTATTTAAAGTGCGCGCCATTGTTTTGTCATAATGGGCCTCCAGAGTCTTTGAAATACGCTTCTTCTTTTTTTTCGTCTTCAAATGCGTCTGAATGTGGGTGGTGGCGTTGATTTTTCTGCATCACGGGCAGGGGATGGACGGCGGGGCGGGCTGGCTGTTCTTCCTCACCTGTGGTCCGCTGAGCCAGGTGCGGGCGAGGCTCAGACCGGACGCAGCTTCTTAATGCGTTTACCTGTGTGGCTGAGGAGAAAGTAGTAACAGGTAAAGATAAAGGTGAAACTACGCATTGCCTCGGTGCTTTTCTTCGTCGCAGTGTCCCTTTAGTTACATGAGGGTTTGTAAATATGATGAAGGTAGTTGGCGAGCTGCAAAGTGGGATTTTACTGGTTTTAAATTAGGAGGACGAAGTAATATGTAAAGGTAAAGCTGGCCTCGGTGGTCAGTCAACCTATCAATTTTCATGTCTTTGTCCGCATATGTTTATCTCTAGTTACTTGTCTATGTTATTGTATATATTTATCTGTATGTGTATGTCTGTCTCACTGTCTGTCTCTTTATCTGTAGTATATATTTTAACTCTCTTATCTGTCTTGCACTGTTCTATTCCCATGATGCTGGGATTGCAGTTTGTGATAGTTTTTGACGAGCTGTAAAGGATCGTCCAGTTGAGTTTTATTGATTTGAATTGGGAGAAAGTGGCGACATGTAAAGATAATGATACTGCGCGTTGCCTTGGTGTTCATCTCCGTCGCTGTGGCCCTTGAGTAACGTGGAGTGTTTGTGCATTTTGTGATAGTGGTTTTGACGAGCAGTAAAGGATCGCAGAGTTATATTTGGGTTGAACAATTTCTGCTGCACTTACGCGTATTAGTTCTTTTATGCTTTCATGGGCAACGGAGTAACAAAAACTAGATTTCTTCTCAAGGCAACAAGTCACCTCGTCCTTGACTTTAACATCCACCTCCTAGACCTCCACAGCCTCCTCCTCGGCCTCCATGACCTCACCACCGACCTCCTCAACCCCATTCTCGACCTCCACAACCTCATCCTTGACCTCTACAACCTCATTTTCTACCTCCCAACCTCATCACTGACCTCTCAACCTCCTACTCGACCTGAACAACCTCTTTTTCTACCTCCTCAACCTCATCACTGACCTCACAACCTCCTACTCGACCTGTACAACCTCATTTTCTACCTCCTCAACCTCATCCTCGACCTCTAAAACCTTCTGCTCGACCTCCTCAACCCCTACGACCTCTTCATCAACCTTATGCTAACACACACACACACACACACACACACACACACACACACACACACACACACACACACACACACACACACACACACACACTTTGGTTTATCCGTATCTAACTTTGTGACTGCGACCGTTCCTTTAGTACTCAAACACGCTTTTATTTCATACGTTATTCTCGTGATGAAGAGAACAAGAATAAATTTACCTACATATACAAAAAAGATCGGTTTAATTAAGGACATTATTACCACCCACTCACCGCTGACGACGAATGAATACAAATGACTACGCACCATCGACATTAAAAAACAAACACAAACACAACACAGTACAAACAGCGACCCGACCGACGGACCAAGCGAGCGAGTGTTTGTCCTCAGTATACCGGGTCAGCGAGGATGGGAGGCGAACCCCGTGACCCGCCTGCCTTTGTCGAGGGTATAGCCGCTCCCCCATTACAACGGCAAGCACTCTTCAAGCCACTTTTACCACGCCGCGCGCTCACTCTCACGCACGCTCGCTTGCATCACTTTATATTTGACAGTAAAGTTAAAATTGCCTGAGAGAGAGAGAGAGAGAGAGAGAGAGAGAGAGAGAGAGAGAGAGAGAGAGAGAAGGTATATGTGCTTACCTTTGTATATAAGCAAGCAAGCGAGATGCAACCATCCAGGTAACTTCACCTTACCTCACCTCCACCACCACCAGCCTCATCACCTCGGCTAAGCGGCCCATACGCATAAAGGCAAGACACTAATATCCCCTTGAGCACCGCCTTATCCCAGCCCATTTTCCCTGTGTATTTAGTGTTGGCATTTCTCTCTCGCTCCCTCCTCGTGCCTGGCGGCTCCCTCATCCCTCCCTCTTTTCCCTCATTCGTCTAGTGCCTCCCTTATCCATCCTCCGCCTCTCTCCTCCCTTCCACGTCTCCCTCATCTCTCTAGTGTCTCCCTCCTTATCTTTGGCACCTCCCTCTTCCCTCTAGTGATTGCGTTATGTGGCCGTGAGACGCAGCGCTGAGACCTTGGCACGCCCCCTGGCTACTTAGTGGACAGGTAAACGGTGCTCAGGTGGACAAAAAGAGGGCAGGTAAGATAGAAGGGCCGGTGAAAGAGCGTGTGCCAGAATTAGGTGCCGAGGAAGGTTGTATCACTGGAGTTAGGAGGAAGAGGAGGAGGAGGAGGATTAGTAAGAGTAGTTTAAACGGATCGGGATCATAAAGAGGTGAAGTTGTGCAGGTAGAAAGTGATAAATTGAATTAGTTATGTTAGCGAGGAATAATTTAGTAGCAAGAAGTAGAGGAGTAAGAGGAGGAGGAGAAAGATAAGTTGAATTTAGTTATGTTAGCGAAGAATGATTTAATAGCAAGTTAGGAAGTTGAGGAATAAGAGGAGGAGGAGGAGGAGAAAAAAGAAGACTAGTAGCATCATCCTATTTTAGATCTTACCACTTAATGCTTTTTCCTCCCTTAATGCAGTCTTACCTATCTCTTATCTTCCCTTCTTATCTCTCCATTCCTATTTTTTTCTCTTCTTATCTCTCTATCCCTATTTTATCCTTTCTTATCTCTCCAGCCCTATTTTATCTTTTCTTATCTCTCCAGCCCTATTTTATCCTTTCTTATCTCTCCAGCCCTATTTTATCTTTCTTATCTCTATCCTATTTTAGATCATACCACTTAATGCTTTCCTCTCTCTTACATCAGTCTTACCTTTCTTTTATCTTCCCTTCTTATCTCTCCATCCCTATTTTGTCCCTTCTTATCTCTCCATCCCTATTTTATCCCTTCTTATCTCTCCATCCCTATTTTAAATCATACCACTTAATGCTTTTTCCTCCCTTTCATCAGTCTTATCTTTCTTTTATCTTCCCTTCTTATCTCTCTCATCCCGTCAACTCTCCTCTCATCTCCCATACGCACCCCTTTATATCATACCACTTATCTTGTATTAGCTCTATTGTTATTTACCTCTATTGTTCTGAACACTCCGCCCATCCGTTTCCTCCCCTCCCTCCCCCATACCTGTGCATCGACCTCTCTCTCTCCCTCTCCCAAACAATACCTTTCTTTCTTCGTTCTTCTCATCTCCTGCATACACACGGCATCGCCCACACAGCATCCCCACCCAGCATCCCCACGCAGCATCCCCCACTCAGCATCCCCCACTGAGCATTCCCCACTCAGCATCCCCACTCAGCATCCCCCACGCAGCATCCCCACACAGCATCCCACACTCAGCATCCCCCAGTCAGCATCACCTCATCCAACCTTTCTCATTACCTCAGACGTAGCCACCTACCCTCCTCCTCATTTACTCCACAGCCTTACTCCTTCGCTTTATGACATACCTTACCCATATTTTAAGCTTCGTCCCAGATTTTTCAGACGCTTTCGGCTTTCACAGCAAAGATATCTGGACACCTCTCCTTCCGAATTTGACCTCTCTTTCGGCAACCTCTTTGGATTCTTTTTTAGGAGCAGCGAGTAGCGGGCTTTTTTTATTATTGTTTCCTTTTTTTGTGCCCTTGAGCTGTCTCCTTTGTTGTAAAAAAAATATCCAAAAGCCACAAAAGTGATTAGTTAGATTCCCATGACTGTTTTTCACATTCATGGTATAGAAGCCTTGTCAAACTATCACTAGGCTCATAACATCACCCATGGAAATACCCACAGCAACCCTTACGGAAGCCTTAGCAGATTTGAGTGTGGAGGTCTTGAAGTTAGAGAATATGAGCCGTATATGTCGGTATTTTAGACGTTTCCGCTCCTACATCAACTATTTCCAAAGGTCGCTAAGAGATTAATCGGGCGCTAATGAGTGTTTGTTTAGGTTCAAGGTGCAGAAGAAGTTTCAAACTACCACCAGTGCCATACAACTACCCCACGAAATCTCAAGAAATCCCACGAAAGACCTATCAAATATGTGTAATTGAGCTCCTTCGTATCCCAACCCTTCTCGTCTAACTCTCCTTCCCACCACTCTTTGCCTCACGTTCCGTCTCATTACCAAACCCACGCCTCTCAAAACCACCCAACCTGCCCTCGCCGCCACCCTTAGTTTCCCGGTCCTTGCCTCTCTTTTTCCCGGACGTAACAGAAGTAGGAGCAAGGAAGTAAAAAAGTGTGAGGAAAAGACGCAGGAGAAGGAGTTAAAGGAGGAGGAAAAATGGAGGAGAAGGAAAGATTTGTGACGTGTTGGTGTGTGTGGACTATTTTTTCTCTCTCTCTCTCTCTCTCTCCGGCCTCCAGTTCTACCCCTTTCTCCACCTCCTCTATATTCTCCTTTCTCGTCTATCTTCCCCTTCATCATCCATCACCTTCCTCTACCTACACTATCTCTATCTTATCACCCTTCATCTTCATCACCATCGTTCCCTTTTACCATCAACACCGCTTTTTCCCTTCACCTCCTATTTCATCTCCGCCTTCACCAACGCTGCTGTCTCCGTCTTCTCTTACACAACCATCATCACCACCTTCTTTCTCCTCCAGTTCACCTCCAAAGTCCCTATCACCATTTCCTCCACCATACACCACCTTCCTCCTCTTCCATCACATCACCGCTATCTCCACCTCCTTCTCCATCTTCATCACTATCTTCCTCCACCACTTCTTCACAATCCACCACCATCCTTTAACTCCACTTTCACCACCACTTTCTCCATCACCACTTCGCCTTCATCACCCCATCATCACCACCACATGCTCCATTCATCACCATCAACACTTCTACTTCACCACCTCTTTAACTCATCATCAACACTCCTCTTCCATCATCACCACCACCACCATCACCTGCTTGCCTGCCAACAGCTTCACTTCCCCCCTGTCAATCAAAGCGTAAAGAGCTCTAATGATTCCTGCCTCGCCTCTGACTCTTTCCACGAACTGCCAGCGAGAGATCTTAACCCTCCTTCCCTCCTTCCTTCCTGCCCGTTCCCCCAAACCCCGCTCTCCTTCCGCCGCCCTACCCCGCCCGACCGCCCACTCCTCCCCCACATTCTTGCTGTTCTTTTTTCCTCTCCGTTCTCCTCCTCCTTCTTCTTCTTGTCTTCCTCCTCCTTAGCTCTCCTTCCTTTCTTCCCTCCTTCCTGCCTGTCCTCCTTCTCCCAGCTCTTCATATAGACTCCCAGATACTCGCTTCTTCTTCTTCCTCTTTTTACTTTCTCCTTCTCTTCCTCCTCCTTAGCCTTTCTTCCCGTCTTCCTTCCTGCCCTCCCGTCCTCCGCCTACTCCTCCTCACCTCTTCTTCTTTCCCTCCCTCCTTCCTCTCCTCCTCCTTTCCTCTCCTCCTCCTCCTCCTCCTCCCCACTTCATAAAGGCGGCTAAACGTAAGGCTCCTCTCAAGACTGATTTTATTATCTATTAGATTCAATTTTTTCCTTTTTTTGGCGTTTTTTTCCACGTTCTTTTTTTGAGGTGGTGAAAAGGCAAAAAAACTGTATAGCCAACTTCATCGGGTCTTTCCTTTACTTGTTCATCTTTCCCTCCCTTCTCTTTTAGTTTTATTTATTTATTTATTTTTTTTTTTTTTTTACATCGGCCTTTTCATTGTTCAGCTTTCCCTCTCTTTTATTTTTTCCCATGTCACGGGTTTTTTTTTTCTTTTTCGTTTAGACTTCTGAGGGAGTGAAAGGTGTGTGGTGGGTAAGGTAGGGGAGGGGAGGGAGGAAGGAGCAAGGTAGGTGCAAGGTAGGTAAGAGGTAGGGGTAGGTAGGGTAGGTAGGTAGAAGGTATGGTAGGTAGTAAGGTAGGTAGTAAGGGTAGGGAAGGTAGGTAGGCAGGGTAGAGTAGGGTAGGGTAGGGGTAGTGTAGGGCAGGTGGTAGGTAGATAGATGAGGCAGCAAAAAACAAACGAAAAAATGCGACCCCCTTCGGAATAGCCAAACTATTTCCATTATTGGTTTTGCGTTAACACCCGCCCACGCCAGCGAGTGTTTTGTTGTAGTTTTGAGTGAGTGAGTGAATGAGGGAGGGAGGGAGGGAGGGAGTGGGTGGCTGCCTCGTCTCTCTCTCTCTCTCTGACCTTTTCACACTGTGCCGACTCTGGGCCACGACAACCCAGCGATTCGAGGTATATGAGGTCTTAGGTGTGAAATGTTGATGCGAAAGAGTCGCACATGGTCGGAAAGAGGTCTTGAAACGATCGCCGGATGCTGTTTTGGCACAGTGTGAACGGGGCTTTTAAGGGATGAATAAAAGAAGCGATGGAGAGTAAATGGGTGGATGTAGAAGTAGAAGAGGAGGAGGATAGAGAGTAAGAGAAGGAGGAAAAGGACATAGAAGGAGAAGCAGAAGAGAGAGCGAGAGAGAGAGAGAGAGAGAGAGAGAGAGAGAGAGAGAGAGAGAGAGAGAGATCCGATAAGGCGATACAGACACCAGCGGCCTCAAGATTCTGTCCGCCAACGTACGAGGCTTTAGGACCAACATCGGGGAGCTGACACACGCCTTCGTCCTCAGGCACCACATCGACATAGTGGTGACAGTGGAGACCTTCCTGGACGACACATGCGCCACCACCTGTGATAAGATCCCCGGGTACTCGCACTGGGCCAGACGAGACCGCCACACAGGACAGGGGGGAGGCATTGCTGTTTGCCACCGAAACGGCCTGCAGATGGACGGCCTCACCACAGACACTCCCCTGGAAATGGAGATGATGTTCCTCCGCATCATTCTCGAGGACAGGAGCGCTCTACTACTCTGTGCCATGTACCGGCCACAGTGGCAAGGCAGCGCCCCCCTCATCTACCTCACAGAGCACCTGGACGACCTTATGGCTGCCCACAGCTGTCAGTACGCGATGGTTGTGGGCGACCTAAATCAACACCTGGTGGCGAGGGCCTTCACCGAGCTCACAGCGGTGCATGGATTGCACAACCATGTTGAGTTCCCAACACATCAGCGTGGAGGCTCCCTGGACCCTGTGCTCACAGACCTGCCGAGAGACTGCGTGCTGTGCTGCCCATTAGACCGGGTGGGCAGTTCCGACCACAATGCCATACTCACCACCATCAGCCTGGCCCCAGCGCGTGAAGAGGAACACCAGCGAGTCATCTGGCTGTGGGACCGCGCGGACTGGACGGCTGCAAGGCAGGCCCTGGCAGCGACTGCATGGGGCACGGTCCTTAACGGTGACCCACAACATGACGTCTCCGCCCTCACCACTGTCCTCAATACCGTCTAGCAGCAACACGTCCCCCACCGCACCTACTCAACCAGCCCAAAAGACCAGCCTTGGTTCGGGCACGGGTGCCGTATTGCAGCCGAAATGAAACACAAGGCCTGGACACGATATAAAAGACACCCCACGCAGGAAAATAAGGCCCAACACAGACGAGCCTGCAAAAATATGACGAGGACAGCAAAGTGGGCAAAAGAAAGGTGGGATGCCGACAGGAGGAGAAAGCTGTCCTCTAACCAAACCGACCCGAAACAGTGGTGGGGGCTGGTGAAGGAACAGCAAGGCCTTACCCCCCAGGAACGTATCCCGCCCCTGAGGAAACCTGACGGAGACCTGGCCATCACCAGCCGGGAAAAGGCTGACCTGCTGGCCTGTCACTTCAGTCAAAAGATGACAACCCAGGAGCCAGACAGGCAGCCGCCCACCCTTCCCCAACTCATCGCCTCAAGACTAGAGAGTGTGCTAATCTCTGAGGACGCTGTCAGGAGACATCTGAGGGGCGTCAACACCAGGAAGGCGCCAGGCCCTGACAGCGTCAGTCCATACTTACTGCGGCGATGCTCCGATGAGCTCACCACCCCCCTCGCCCAGATCTTCCGGCGATGCCTGCAGAGCGGGGTGTGGCCTGCACAGTGGAAGGAGGCCAGAGTCACACCCGTACACAAGAAAAAATCCAGGTCCGAGCCAGGCAATTACAGGCCAATATCACTCCTCCCAATCATCAGCAAGATATTTGAGAGGATCATCGGGGAGCAATTGACATCCTTCCTCGAGGAAAACCACCTGCAGTCACCGAAGCAGTTTGGTTTTCGGAAGGGCCGCTCTACCTCAGACCTCCTCCTTCTCCTCTCAAAGTCCTGGCATGACGCCCTTGATGACGGCCACCCCTCTCTCGTGATTGCCCTGGATATAGCTGGCGCGTTCGACTCCGTTTGGCACCGCGGTCTGATGGCGAAGCTACAGCAACTAGGAATCACGGGGGACCTGCTGCGCCTGCTCTCAAACTACCTGTTAGGCCGGAGCCTCCGCGTAGCAGTCAACGGAAGCACCTCGACCAGCTTCCCGGTGGAGGCCTCCGTTCCACAGGGGTCCGTCCTTGGACCTATTCTGTGGAACATATACTTTAACGACCTCCTGCAAACCATCCCGGCAGCAAGCGCTTACGCCGACGACTGCACCCTCTCCAGAACATACAAGAGGGAGGAAGCCCAGGACGTGATAGAGTCCGTCAACAGACAGTTGGCAGACATAATGGCCTGGGGAAAGAGGTGGCAAGTCAGGTTTGCCCCTGACAAACCCCAGGCCATGGTAATATCACGTTCTCGGGAGGACGCGAGGCAACTCCACGGCAGACTGAGATTCGGGAACGACACCATCCCTCTGCAGTCCAGCGTCGACATCCTGGGCGTGGAGGTGGACTCCCAGCTGCGGTTCGACCGTCACCTTGAAAGGGTGGCGCACAAAGCCTCCCAGAAAGTGAACCTCCTGTGCCGCATGAAGAACCTCCTCGATGATGCATCGGCCTGAACACCCTCTATAAGGCACAAGTCCGTCCAGTGATGGAGTATGCACCGCTCACCTGGATGGCCAGCGCCCGCTGCCACCTCAACCTGCTAGACAAGGTGCAGAGGAGGGCTGAACGCCTCACGGCACCCAGCACCACCGACCGAGCCAGTGGGAGACACAGCGACAACAACATCGACAACAACAACAACAACAACACCCACACGAGGGACGGGCAAGACCAACCACGAACCAGCTGAACAGCCTGGAGCACCGTCGCCGCGTCGCTGCCCTGACGGTGCTACACAAGGCACAAGTGGGCCTAGTGCCCCACCTGACGGACCTGAGGGCTACCTGGAGGAGGTCTGAGCGCAGCACGAGAACGGTGCTGAGCAACGCCTCCCTCCTGGAAGTGCCAATGGCCCGCTCCAGCACCCACCAACGTGCCTTCTCCATTGCAGCGGTGGTGTGGTGGAACAACCTCACTGCTGATGTGGATGTGACACAACTGTCCACTCAGCAGATGAAGGTTGCGTCCCACAGGTGGCTACTCCTACACCCACCGTAAACATGTATATAATTGTATAACATAGTCGGCAGAAGCTTTTAAATAGCTCCCCAACGGTCGGGGGAACTTTAGCACAGAAAAATAATACTGCCATGTACTAATGTACTGAACATGTTTAAATAAAAAAAAGAGAGAGAGAGAGAGAGAGAGAGAGAGAGAGAGAGAGAGAGAGAGAGAGAGAGAGAGAGAGAGAGAGAGAGAGAGAGAGAGAGAGAGAGAGAGAGAGAGAGAGGAGAGAGGAGAGAGAGAGAGAGAGAGAGAGAGAGAGAGAGAGAGAGAGAGAGAGAGAGAGAGAGAGAGAGAGAGAGAGAGAGAGAGAGAGAGAGAGAGAGAGAGAGAGAGTGAGTGAGTGAGTGTAGGAGGAGGAAAACGTGTCGGTGCATAGCGTTGGGCAGGTTAGCATAATGCCTTTTGCTACACCGAATTTCAAACGCTGTTGACTCGCTACGACTGTCAAACACACGCATTAGACCACTACCACCCACCCCCAACGCCTTCCCCTTCCCCCACAACCTATTTCCCCACCCCAACGGCTCCCCTATCACCCTTGCCTTCGCCCCAATGCCTCCTCCTCCCACCCTTTCCCCAACCCAAAATGTCTCTACCTCACGACCCTTTCCCCATCCACCTCTGCCTTTCTCTACCCCCCTCTCTTCCCCCACCTATTCCCCAAACCATCACGTCTCTACCTCACGACCCTTTCCCCATCCACTTCCTTTCTGTGTTCCCTGCTCTTCCCTCACCCATTCCCCCATCCCCAATGTCTCATCCTCACGACCCTTTCCCCCTCCCCAGCTCCATTTCTCTCTCCCCCGCGCTCTTCCCCACGCAGTCCCCCCCTCCCCACCTTCTCCCTAACCACTGGCTGCCTCTCCTTAACCTATTTTCCTCCCTCGCCCTTTTCCTTTCCCAATTTTATACCCAACTGCCTTTTTCCCCTTTTCCCTCTTTTGTTCTCGCCCCCTTCCTCAACCTTCTTTCCCTTCCTTTTTTTTCCCCATCATGCTTCTCTTCTTATACCCCCTTCCCTTTTTATTCCCCTTCTCCATTTATCGCCTGCAAACCCCTTCTCTTCCCTTCACCTCCCTCTAAACTTCTTTCCCTTCCCTTTTTATTTTTTCCCATCTTCCGTCGCTTCTAATACCTCTTCCTCAACAACCCTTGCCTTCCTCCATTTGTCATCTCTAATCCCTTTCTCTTTCCCTTCTCCTTCGACAACACATCCCTTCCCCTTTCTCTTCCCCACCTCCTCCTCTTCTTCCTCCTCTCCTCCTCCTCCCAGACAGCCTATCTATCAACCTTTTTTTCCTCCTCGTTAGCTTGTTTTCTATTCCTTCTTTGTCTTCCCCATTATCTTCTCTTCCCTTCCCCTACATCCAGTCTTCTTTCCCTTCCTTTATTATTTTCCCATCACTTCTTTATACCCTCAACTCAAAAGCCATTCCTTTCCTCTGTTTGTCATCCTCAATGTATTTCTCTTTCCCTCACCCTCTTCGCCCTCCACTCCCGTCCCCTTTCTCTTCCCCACCTCCTCTTCTTCTTCCTCCTCTCCTCCTCCTCTTCCTCCCAGGCCGCCCTTATAATTATCAACCTTTGTTTCCTCATCGTCAGCTGATTTTCTATTCCTTCTTTCTCCTCCCAGTTATCTTGTCTTCCTTCCCCTACATCCAGTCTTCTTTCCTTCCCTTTTATTTTCCCATCACTTTTATTTTATACCTCACCTCAAAAGCCAGTCCTTTCCTCTGTATGTCATCCTCAATCTATTTATCTTTCCCTCACCTCCTTCAGACCACCCTTCCCTTCCTTTTCTCTTCCCCCGCCTCCTCTTCTTCTTCCTTCTCATCCTCCTTAATCGCTTTTCTCTTAACTCTTTTTCCTGATCCCCGTCTTAAACCACTTTTTCTTTCCCTTTTCTCTTCCAGTTCCTCTTATTCCTCAACCCCCTTATTTCCACCCTACCCTTTAACAAACCCCTTTTCATTTATCACCCAGCCCCCTTCAACGCAAATAGAAGATAGACAGAATAGCGCCCTTCCTCACACTCCCCCGTTTCCCCTCTTTCTCCTCCTCCTCCTACCTTCCCCACCTCCTCCTACTCCTCTAGCCTCTCCCATTTTCCCTCCTACTCTTCTATCCCTTCCTCCCGTAACCCTGTCACTTCATCCCCCCTTCCCCTCCTCCCCTCCCCTCCTCCTCTTGAATGCATGCAGGAAATCAGAATAAAAGAGGATCAGTTAAAGGTTCTGTCTCTTTGTCTGCCTTCGTCTGTCTGTCTGCCTATCTGTCTCTCTCTCTCTCTCTCTCTCTCTCTCTCTCTCTCTCTCTCTCTCTCTCTCTCTCTCTCTCTCTCTCTCTCTCTCTCTCTCTCTCTCTCTCTCTCTCTCTCTCTCTCTCTCTCTCTTCGGTGTTAAGTTTTTTCTTTTTTTTCATTTTCAGTGTAGAATAAAATATAATGTTTTTTTTTTCAGTTAAATGAATGGATATGTAAAGAAAGAAAAACAACGATAATAATAATAGCATTCGTTTTTTTGTTTGTTTGTTTAATTAGTTTCCCGTTTCCTTCTGTTTCGTGTTGTTTTTGTTTACGTTTGTTTTTGGTTAAGAATTTTCCACAGTAATTTTTTTGTATTTCTATCTTTGTTTATTTTTTTGTTTATCATTTTGTGTGTATTGAGCAAGGTGAGACATTAAAAGAGGTGAAGGAGAGAAAGGTGACGTAACTTCAAAAAAAGGAGGAGGAGGAGGAGGAGGAGGAGGAGGAGGAGGAGGAAGAGGAGAGGTGTGTTTTTCCCATTTAAGGTACAAGAAAAGAACAGATGGTAAGTGTTTGTTGATATACGGGAAGGACCTGTGTGTGTGTGTGTGTGTGTGTGTGTGTGTGTGTGTGTGTGTGTGTGTGTGTGTGTGTGGGTGTGTGTGTGTGTGTGTGTGTGTGTGTGTGTGTGTGTGTGTGTGTGTGTGTGTGTTGTGACTTCCATTTTCCATCTTTTTCTTTTTATTATTCCTTTTTATTTGAATTACCATTATTGTTTCCTATCGATCAATTTTTCATTTTTTTTTCATATTTCAGGTGAGGAAACAGGCAGTAAAATACCTGTCCAAGTTAGATTCAGCTCTTCACCCCATAACTTACCTGTGAAAGGAAAATGGGAAACAGAGAGACTAGAGAGAGAGAGAGGAGAGAAGGAGTAGAGAGAGAGGAGAAGGAAAAAAGCAGGTACCCATAGCAACTTACCCATAAAAGGAAAATGGGAAACTAACAGAACTTAATTGAGAGGAGAGGAGAGAGAGAAGGAGAGAGAGAGAGAGGAAGGCGAAGAAAAAGAGTAAGTACCCATTTTTTAACCATACCCAGAGCTATGTTTTTTAATAGTCTCTTACGTCATCCAATCTACATTACGATCAAATTTAATATGCACAAAACCCGCACTCGAGCATTAACAAGCTCTTAATGACATATCTTTAACTAGGCGATTAAGTGATAAACCCTTCCTCAGGTGTTCAGAATCATGCACATTTTACAGGTGATACAGGTAACTCTAAGCCTCAAATTAGGTCATGGAGGTGATTAGAAAATGTGTAAACTTACTGTAAAAAAAAAAATGAAAGTGCATCAGAAAACAAAGCAGTAAAGAAATAAACAAAGGTATCGATAATGGAACTCGAGAGCCAAAAAGTAATATAAAAAATATACATTGAGAGTAGGAAGCATAAAAGACTCGGCTGGACTTCTGCACTCGGCTATATTGCTTCATGAATAAGGATCGGTAGAGGTCAGGGAGTCGGCACGGATGAAATACCTGCGCGCGATACCGTTTAGAATGCACCGCGAGGGAGACTTAAAGGGCTATCACACTGGGCAAATTTTCCGTGGATCTTCAGTCAAACCACGATTTCCGCTGGAGTGGTTCTCATATTTGCGTGGTTTTCTGACGTGTCCACGATCTTCCAAAGCTACGGTAGATTTCATTGAAGGACGACGGTATTACTCACCATCTTCATCACCATCAATAACAACAAACAGTTGAGAACCACGCTAGCGGAAATCGTGGTTTGACTGAAGATCCACGGAAAATTTGCCCAGTATAATAGTCCCTTCATGCGTTTCTCGTCTCCCTCTTGACTCCAACAACGTGCGGTGCAGTCTAACATATTGTCTTTGCAAACGCTTAATTGATTTTCTATTCCCTGTCTCCTCCTCAACCACATTTCCCTTCCTAATTGCTTTTCCCCAATCCCTCCTCTGATTCACCAACTCCCTACTTAATAAACCAAGCTGTACAATGTGTACATTCCTTTATAGCTATAGGTTTTCAACACGACACCGGGTACTAGAGAGATTTCCTGTATAGTTACGTCAAATTTCTTACCTTATATATAAACACCAAACACTTTACAAGGATTTTTCGAAGTATTTTGTTTTAAGTTTTAGGAGCTTTGTGTCAGTAGTGATAGGAAGGGAAGGTATACAGAAACACTAACACAAATCATCAAAGCAAAATTCATTGAAATTAATCAAAAATATAATCAGGTGTATATTTTTTTTATCTGCTATTTCACTGATACAGGTAAGATGGCAAGACTAGAAATACACAGACAGACATAATAATACAAACACAC
The DNA here is from genome assembly GCF_024679095.1 of Eriocheir sinensis. NCBI lineage: Eukaryota > Metazoa > Arthropoda > Malacostraca > Decapoda > Varunidae > Eriocheir > Eriocheir sinensis. The sequence continues at coordinate 115,812 of NW_026110324.1, read as the reverse complement.
ACACATACACACACATACACACACCCTAACACCACACATTAACAACCCCTTCTGCACACCAAAAAAAATCCCCTTCCTACCTGAGCTCTCCCACACACATATATCCCTTTCCTCCGACACGCACAGATCCCTCCCCCACACACACACACATTCAACTCCCACACACGCAAACAACCCCCCCCCCCCCCCCACACACACACATAAATCCCCAACCCCTCACATACTAAAATATCCCCTTCATCCCACCACACAAATCCCCTCACCCCCCCCACACAAATCCTCCACACACAACATGCACACATTAATCCACCTCCCCCCAAACGCACATTCCCCCCCCCCCCCCACACACACACAAACACACGCACTCCCCTCTTCTACCTCCCCCTACACTAATATCAGGAACTCGGTGTATATAATATTATAAGGTGTGTAAATGCTAAAATGATTCCCTGAGCGAGGGCAAATCGTATCCTGGCTCGCTGGTTGGAGAGAGGAAGCAAAGCAAGCACTCAATCCCCTCAAGCGTATCTTTCTTAATTAAAGGTGATGGCACGAGAGAGAGAGAGAGAGAGAGAGAGAGAGAGAGAGAGAGAGAGAGAGAGAGAGAGAGAGAGAGAGAGAGAGAGAGAGAGAGAGAGAGAGAGAGAGAGAGAGAGAGAGAGAGAGAGAGAGAGATAGAGAGAGAGAGAGAGAGAGAGAGAGAGAGAGAGAGAGAGAGAGAGAGAGAGAGAGAGAGAGAGAGAGAGAGAGAGAGAGAGAGAGAGAGAGAGAGAGAGAGAGAGAGAGAGAGAGAGAGAGAGAGAGAGAGAGAGAGAGATTAAAGCAGTAGCACTCGAAAATGAAGGAAATGATGAATTGAAATAAGGATGGAATTAACAGTGGAATTAAGGGACGAAAAAAAAAGAATAAAGGAAAAGAAAAAAAGAGGAGAGTTCATATTAGTGAGAAGCAGAAACACTTGAAATATAAGGAAATGAAATGATGAATAGGAAGAAGAATATATGAAAAGAGGAAATGAGGGATGAAAACGAAAGAGGAAAAGGGAAAATAAGGAAAAAAAAGATAAAGCTCGCACAATGGAGAGAAGCAGAAACACTTGCTAATGAATGAAATAATGAAGTGAAAAAAGATGTAATTAAAAGTGGAAATAAAGAACGAACACGAAAAGAAACAAGAAAACAAAGAAAAAAAAGAAATTTCATGTAAGTTAGAGAAGGAGAAACAGCGAAAGAAATGATGAAGAGGAAGAGAAAAAATATGATAAAGGAAGAAATGAGGAATAAAAAAAAAGAAAAAAAAGAAAAAAAGAAAGTTCATGTAAGTTAGAGAAGGGAAAACAGCGAAAGAATTGATGAAGAGGATGAGTAAAGAATATGATAAGGGAAGAAATGAGGAATGAAAAAGATTAAAAGGAAAATTAAGAGAAAAGGAAAGTCCATATGAGAGAGAGATTTACATAGATTTACATAGAAAATCAGACCACACAGACCCCATGGTCCAGACTTGGTGGTCTGTCCTTAAACCTAAGTGATTTTACATTAATCAGAAGACTCCAAAACGTTGCATTTCTACTCTAGTTGATATTAAGTTGAAGGAAGTGACGGTCGAGCTTATTTTTGAAGGAGTCAATCGTGTTACACTGGACCACTGACGGTGGAAGCTTATTCCATTCTCGCACTACAACGTTGGTGAAGAAAAATTTGGTGCAATCTGAATTTACTTGTCTACATCTGAGTTTTACGCCATTGTTCCTCGTGCGCAAAGTGTCATCGATCATAAACAATGTTGATCTGTCTACATTCGTGAAACCATTAAGTATTTTAAAACATTCGATCAGTTTTCCTCGGAGGCGACGTTTCTCAAGAGAGAACATGTTAAGGGTAGAAAGCCTTTCTTCGTAGGATTTGTTGCGCAAGGAAGGGATAATTTTCGTTGCCCGACGCTGAACACCTTCTAATTTAGCAATATCCTTTGCATGGTGGGGAGACCAAAACTGTACCGCATATTCCAAGTGGGGTCTGACTAAACTGTTGTAGAGCGGGAGTATTACATCTTTATTCTTAAATAAAAAGTTTCTTTTAATGAAGCCCAACATTCTGTTCGCTTTATTTGCTGCATCGATGCATTGCTGTGAGAATTTGAGGTTTGACGCGATTTTGACCCCCAAGTCCTTGACGCATTGAACGCTTTTGAGTTTAACGCCGCGCATTTCGTAATCGAACTTCTTATTCCTCGTTCCAACTTGAAGGACCTAGCACTTGTCTACGTTAAAGGGCATCTCCCATCTATCCGACCAAGCTGAAATTTTGTGCAAATCCTCTTGGAGGCTTTGCCTGTCTTCGTCAGTGAGAACCGAGTTACCAATCTTTGTGTCGTCTGCAAATTTACTAATGCGGTTATTGAGTCCAACATCCACGTCGTTAATGTAAATAATGAAGAGCACTGGGCCAAGAACCGAGCCCTGAGGGACGCAACTAGTGACCGGCGCCCACTCTGAGTTAAATCCGTCAATCACTACTCTTTGTTGTCTGTTGCTCAACCAATTTGCGATCCATTGGTTTACCTGACCGTCAATACCTATTTGCTTTAATTTGTAAAGTAATTTATGATGCGGGACTTTATCAAACGCTTTCTGGAAATCAAGATAGACTACGTCCAGTGATTTGGTTACGTCATAAACAGTGAAGAGGTCGTTATAAAAGGTTAATAGATTTGATAGACAGGATCTTTTGTTTCGGAAGCCATGTTGTGAGTCCCCAATTAATGAGTGGCTTTCAAGGTAACTCACAATTTTGTCTCTAATTATGCCCTCAAGTAGCTTACCTACAACCGAAGTTAGACTAATGGGCCTGTAATTACCTGGTACTTTTTTGTCTCCTTTCTTAAAAATCGGTGTCACGTTAGCCTTTTTCCAATCTGAAGGGACAATGCCTTGTCGCAAGGACATATTGAATACGGTTGTGAGGGAGGAGAGCATTTCGCTCTTTGTTTCTTTCAGCAGAGTTGGATATACTTTATCAGGTCCAGGACTTTTATTTGTTTTAAGTGATTTGAGGGCTTTAAGGACTTCATCGGGTTTTATTTCAGAGTTAGACAATGCATGCTCGGGATTTACATTAGTACTGGTGTTGGTGGTGGTGGTGGGAGGACTGTTATTATTAAACACCGAGGAAAAGTAATTATTTAATAGGTTTGCAACGTGTTGGCTGTCAGTCACTAGTGCACCGTCGCTGTTTGTTAAAGGTCCAATTCCACTTCTGATCGCCTTTCTGTTGTTTATGTAACTGAAGAAGGATTTCGGATTATTTTTACAGTTGGCTGCAATATTTTCTTCATATCTACGCTTTGCCTGATGCACTAATCTTTTTACTCGTCGCCTTGCATCATTGTAAAGTCTAATGTTTTCGGGCGTGCTTTGGTCTTTCTTTAACCTGTAAGACAATTTTCTCTCTTGACTGAGTGTTTAATTTCGCTATTAAACCACGGTGGACTTTTATTAGTGTTAATTCGCTTCTCGCACAAGGGTACAAATGTGTCCTGCTGAGTGAGTAAGTGATTTTTAAAGTTTAGCCAGGCGTCCTCTGCATTGCCGTCATCTGATAGTTGCATATCTATTAGTTTTCGTCGGATTTCTACGAAGTTGGCTCTTGAAATTGGGCACCTTAACTTTATTTTCAGTCACCGATGTTTGAGCTCTAATGTCAACGCGCACTAGTTTATGATCGCAAGAACCGAGGTGTTCTCCTACCGTGACATTACTGACTAGGTTATCTTGGGTCGCTATAACAAGGTCAAGTATGTTATTTTGTCGAGTTGGTTCAGAAACCATTTGGCTTAGATAATTTTCCTCTAGAAATTCGATCATTCTATGGGACTCACCTTCTGTACCCGACAGTGTCGCCCAGTCGATATGGGGGAGGTTAAAGTCTCCTAGTATCAGTGAGTCGCTGTTTTAAGTGACTGCCTTAAGACGCTGTACATTTCAAGATCGCCATCAAGTGATTGCCCGGAGGCCTGTAAGTGACAGATATATTTAAATTGACTTTTGCAATGTTTACTCGCACGCACAAATGTTCAACGTTACTGTTTCTTGGTGTTTTGTCAGTAGGTTGCAAGTAGCTTTTTGACAAAAAGGGCGACACCACCCCCTCTACGGTTTACACGATCATTGTTGAAGAATCTGTAGCCATCTATGTTGTATTCGGAACTTAAATCAATATTAGTGGTGTCAATAAATGTTTCGGTTATAGCAATTACGTCAAAGTTTTCTGTCAAAGCAAGACATCGCAGTTCATCAAACTTGTTTCTTAGGCTACGCATTGAAACTAAGGACTCTTAGGTTATCTTGAAGCTTGGTCATAGAGGTACTGGAGGGTTCAATGTTACGAGTCTGTTGCGGTGTATGGTGTCTATTTACACGGGCGGGATGGAAGGACGTGGCTGAGAGTCGTTTTTGTTGTTCGGGCGTTACGTACGGCGTTGTTGAGGAGCCTTCCAAATCTGGCTGCCCCGATGGGGGACAGGTGTATGCCGTCTCTTTGGAAAAGTCTACTCTGGCCGTAGAAATCGTTCCAGGCGTTAAAGAATTCGACGTCAAGCTCTCCGCAGAGAGTCTGCAGGCGGTTGTTGAGGCTGAAGGCCTTACTGTAGAAGTCGCCCTCATCCCATGTCCGTGGTAGAATTCTGAAATCATAATATTAGGGATTTAGACTTATACTGCTGGATGAGCATACGGTACTTGTACAGCAGTTCCAAAGACCGGTTCGTTTTGACGTCGTTTGTAACAGTGTGGAAAACAAAGATTGAGTCATTAGAGGCCACAGCGGAGACTCGTCCAGGGCAGCTGTGATGTCGTCAACACCAGCTCCAGGATAACAGTAGTTACGCCTACGACGGGGACTCTGCCACAGAATTCAACCACCTGATGGCGAATCATAGAGTCACCGACCAAGAAGGTGCTCTGTTCCTCGTCCTCCTCCTCCAGTATGGCAAATCTGTTGTAGCAATGAGTAGGATAAATGGCTCTAGGGGCGGGTCTGGCTCCTCCTCTCACGGGGGTGAAGCATTCAGCGTCAGCTCTACCGGTTCCCTGTGACGTGCCTTCTTCGGAAGGTGGCTGGGCATCGAGTGCAGGTGAGGAGGGTGATGAGGCGTCCGTTGCAGGAGGGGCGACGATGTTGGCCTGGATAAACTCCTGCAAGGTATCAACAGTACTTGTTAGTTCGGTGATCTTCTTCTCGCCAGCCGTCAGCCTTTCGTCCTGTTGAAGGAGTCTCGTTTCCATCTGCTGTGTCAACAGGCAGATCTTGCAGACGGTCGATCGTCCTGAGAAGAAATGACCAGAGAAGTTTCCTGTGCAAGTCGAACATTTCTTTAGCGCCATCTTGGTAAGGAGGAGAAAGCAAGTGAGTAGTGTTTATCTATATATTTGCTTTGCTTTTTCTTTTTCGTAGGGCAGAGGGACGCGTGCGTGAATAAGCGAGAATAAGTGAGAGAGAGAGAGAGAGAGAGAGAGAGAGAGAGAGAGAGAGAGAGAGAGAGAGAGAGAGAGAGAGAGAGAGAGAGAGAGAGAGAGAGAGAGAGAGAGAGAGAGAGAGAGAGAGAGAGAGAGAGAGAGAGAGAGAGAGAGAGAGAGAGAGAGAGAGAGAGAGAGAGAGAGAGAGAGAGAGAGAGAGAGAGAGAGAGAGAGAGAGACAGAGAAAAAAAACAGAAATAACCAGACTGAAGAAGAAAATAATAAAGGTGGAAATGACAAAAAAAAAACAAAAAAAATCGGAAAATTAAGAGAAAAAAAGCAGAACAGGATGAAGAAACTGCAGTAATAATGAAAGGATAGATTTGGAAATGAAAAGAGAAAAAGAGGGAAAATAAAGAGAACAAGGAAAGTCCATATATATAGCAAATGTCGAAAGTGTTGTGGAATTTAATACAGTTCACTCGTGGTTTATTTACCGTCCTGACACCTGCGTTAACAAAGGTGCAATCAGCAGCCAATTTAGAAAGAACAAAAGGTCAGGTGGATTCTCTCTCTCTCTCTCTCATGAACCTGTTGCCATTTCACATATAGTTTCCTCTTCTTTCTTCTCATCTTCTATCTCTTCCGACCTATTTTCTTCATCCTCATCCTCCTTTCCTTTATCTCTTCTTATGCTCTTCTTTTTAGTCTTCCTTTCTTCCCTGGTCACTCTCGTTTTATCTTTTTCTCTAACTTAATTTCTTACACCTCTCAATGTACCTCCTTCGTTTCCTCTAACTCCCATTTAATATCTACCTATTCTCTCTTTTATCCTCTCCAACACCCGTCACCCTTTATATTTCCTCCCTCAACCCATTCTCTTCTCCTCTCACACATTCACACTCTGTAACTACTCTTCCTCTTCTTCTCTTTCTAACACATCCTCCCTCTTTTCCTGACTCCTATCCACCTATGCTCTGTTCCTTCCCTCTCACACCTTTCTCACTATACCTCCACCTCCTCGTCCCTCACCCCTAACACCCCTTTATCCTCACCTACCTTTTTATACTCTTCCCGTTCTCTACCTTTAACTCATCCTCCCCTCTCTTCCGGGCTCCTGTTGATGCATGTTATTAGTTCCTGTACAGCCTCCCGCGGCGGATTAATTCACCTCTGCGTCATTTGTTTACAAAAGAAAATTGGGTTGTCGCTCGGGTTTTAATTTCTATTCCGTGGATGGTTCGAAGTGGCGGGCGAAGAGAGGCGCGAGAAGGGCTGCAAGAGAGAAAGGAAGAGAGAGAGGGAAAGAGAAAAGAGAGTAGTGTGAGAGAAAGAAAGATACAGTGTTGATGAAGATACGTGAAACTGAGGCAGGTGAGGTGAAGGTGAAGATGGGATTAGGACAGGTAGAAAAGGAGGGTTTGAGGTAATTTGATAGTTAAAGTGAACAGCAGTTAGAATTTAAAAAGCTAAGGCAAAGGTAAGGTACTAGTGAAGGGGGAGCATGTAGAGAATAATTCACGAAAGAAAAAAAAGTAAAGGAAAGGGAAAGTGTTTTGAATGCAAGGAGAGAGAGAAAATAATCTGGGAAAAAAGGAAAGGGAAAGCAATAGATTGAGAGAGGACGAGAGAGAGAGAGAGAGAGAGAGAGAGAGAGAGAGAGAGAGAGAGAGAGAGAGAGAGAGAGAGAGAGAGAGAGAGAGAGAGAGAGAGAGAGAGAGAGAGAGAGAGAGAGAGAGAGAGAGAGAGAGAGTGAGAGAGAGAGAGAGAGAGAGAGAGAGAGAGAGAGAGAGAGAGAGACAGAGAGAACCTTCACCAATGCCCTCCACATCTCTATCTCTCTCTCCGTTGTTAGTGTAGCCCATCATGCTCGGTAAATACTCTAATATCACATCTCCACTTTGTTCTCTGCCTTTCCTGACTCATACAATTTCTGGGTTGCGTTTCTCTTACTAAATCTACCCACGATATGACCTGTCCAAATTCATCCCGTGTTCTTAATTGCTCCTGAATACACTCTCTCTCTCTCTCTCTCTATTTTTTTTATTTATTTACTAAGCATGATTGCATAAAGTGGTACATGACAACTAAAAGTTACCGGTAAGGTTCCGAATAACTATCTGTTGTTGTGTTACAAGATAATGGACAGTACAGTGAAAGTTAGTGGTATACATTAGACAATAGCCAGATGTTCACTTCTTTTTTAAAAGTGTGGAGTGTAGTGGATGTGTGAATGTGGAGTGTGTCTTGTCAGGCAGTTCCAGAGTCTAGTATATCGGGGCACGAATGAGCGGAGGAAAGTCTCCGTTCTGGCGAAGGGCACGGTGAGCTGGTGTTCCTCGACAGAGCGACCCTGGTGGCGTGGGGTGGTGTTGGCCACTTTTGCCGGAGAGTTGCGAGATGCGGAGCAGCCTGCATGTGTACCTTGTAGATGGTTCACTGGCCAGCCACGTCTCGCCTCTGCCGAAGAGGATGTAGTGGAGTGGGTTGCTGCTGGTTTGGGGCGGCCCTTTGAGAGATGAGCCGTTGGCGCGGTTTTGTACCTTGTCGAGAAGACCCAGGTATGATGGAGGGCAGGATGACCATGTCAAGGGGCGTATTCCATGAGGGAGCGAACCTGGGCAGCATAAAGGTTCGACACTCCCTTCGCATCAAGGAGGTGGGAGACACGGCTGACACAGTTCAGCCGTCCTGCTGCCTTGGATGCAGTCTTCCTGACGTGGCTGGTGAAGGACAGGCTGTTGTTCGCCTCCACGCCGAGGACAGTGATAGACTGTTGCAAGGGCAGCACCTTCCCTTGTAGGATTATGGGGGGAGTGGGGATGGCTGGGGGTCAGCGTCGCCTTGAGACCAGCATGACCTGTGTCTTGTCGTGTGCCAGGTCAACCTGCCAACGATGTCCCCACGATGAGACGGTCTGTAAAACCTGGTTGATAAGGGCGACGGTTGCACAGTGATCTGTACCGTCGCAAGGGAATGTGAGGCTACAGTCATCCGCGTAGGCGTTCGCTTCAGGTATGAGGTGGAGAAGGTCATTAAAATACACATTCCACAAAAGTGGTCCAAGGACACTACCCTGTGGGACGCCAGCATTAATAGGATACTCCCCCGAGGTGTGGCCGTTCACCACTACACTGAGCGATCTGTCCTCGAGGTAGTCGTGAAGGAGATGGAGGAGCCTGCCACTAACACCCACACTCTGGAGTTTGAAGATGAGTCCGGAGTGCCACACTCTCTCAAACGCTCCCGCGATGTCCAGGGCGATGACGAAAGTGTCGCGTCCTCTGTCGAGGTTATGCTGCCAAGCAGAGGACATGCTGAGGAGGATATCGTTGGCAGATCTGTTGGAGCGGAAGCCATACTGTCTGTCGCTGAGAATGTGGTGTGTGTTGAAGAAGCCTGAGATCCTCTTGGCAAGAATAGATTCAAAGGTTTTGCCAAGGACGGACAGGAGAGAGATTGGCCTGAAGTAACGAGGATCTGTCTTCTTTCCTTTTTTGTGTATGGCTGCCACGTTAGCAACTTTCCAGAGGGAAGGCCACTTGCTGGTGTTAAGGCAGCTCTGAAAATGGTGGTGATGGGGCCTGTGTTGGCTGCGCAGTGCTTGAGGATGTGTGTAGATATCCCATCTGGTCCAAGGTCCTTCTTGGTGTCGACCTTGAGCAATTGTTGCTTGACATCCTCAGTGGTAATAGTGATGAATTGGAGGGGGGTGGTGTTGAGTTGAGCCATGGCAGGTGGGTGACGTTCAGGGTCAGGGACAGTCATCTTCCCTGAGAAGTATGCTGCCAATACCTCTGCCTTGTCGTTGCTTTTGGTGGCTACCGAGCCGTCCGCCCTGTCTAATGGAGGAATGTGGTCTACAGGAGCGAGGCCTTGTTGGTCCTTGAGGGCAGTCCACCAAGCCTTGCTTCCCACAGAGCGGCCAAAGAGTCGTGACTTCAAGTCGTCCTGCCATCGTTGTTGAGCCAAACGCTGCACACTTCGCATGTTGGCACACTCTTCTTGTGGAGCAGCTTGTTTATATAGGTTGGATGTTCTTTAAGCGTCTCCATGCCCTGCTCTTAGCGTCGGCAGCCATCCTACACTCGTACCCAAACCAAGGCTGGTCACGAGGCTTGACCTTGAAGGTATGGTTAGGGACGTAAGTGTTCTGAATGGAAAGAACAGTACTTGTGAAAGTGCTGACCTGTTCGTCCACGTCACCTGTGAGGATGGTATGCCAGGGAGTACAACACAGGGCTTCCTGAAGTCCCTCCCAGTCGGCTTTGCCCCAGAGCCAGTTATTACGCATCGTAGGGGCGTCCCACAGTGCGGCGATTTGAATCGTGCTTAGGACAGCCAGGTGGTCTGAGGATCCCACGGCACCGAGGGGACGACAGGTGACAATATCCTCTGGCACATCACTAATAACAGGATCCAGGGAAGAACCAGAGTTGTGGGTGGGAAAGGTGACATGGTTTGTAAGGCCATGTAAAGTGAGGAGATCGTCAAACACTCTAGCAACCAAGTGTTGATTGAGGTCGCCAACGATGAGGATGTGGCTGCAGGAGTGTTGCTGCATAAGCTGGTCAAGATTAGTGTGTAGGAATTGTATGGGCTCACCTCCTTGCCACTGAGGGCGATAACACACGCACAGTAGGATAGAGCCATGTTGTTGTGTCCATATCTTGAAAAACATCATCTCAAGGTGGATAGGGAGAGCTACATCAAGAGGTTGGACTGGCAAGATCTTGTTAAAACAGACAGCGACACCACTGAAGGTCCCGTGATCTGTCCCTTCTGTGCCAACTTGTGTATCCCTGAATCTGACCATAGTTGCTTGGGATGGTCTCATTCAGAAATGTTTCCACTGTTGCCACTATGTCAGGCGTGTGAGGAATCACAAAGGAGTGAATGAGGTCACCAATATTTGTTTAGAGCCCTTTGACATTGGCAGAAACAATAGAGAGGTAATCTTGATTAATGTTGCCCATGACTCCACACACCAGGAGGAAGGTTGAGTGGTGGGCCTGGATGAGGCAGGAGTGGTTGTTGTGTGGTGGCTGGCGGTCCTTGGTGCGATGTCCACTATGCCCCAAGCTCACAGCTTGAGTTGGTGGAGAGAGGGAGGCTGGAGCAAGAAGACGAGTAAGAGACTGCACAAGATTGGCGTTGTTCAGAGCCTGTTCAGTCGTGATCTTGAGGAGAAGCTGCTCCTGTCTCTCAACTGCCAGGCGAGTTCGGCACTCCTGAGTAGTGTGACGAGGACGCTGGCAGTAGTCACACCACTTGTTCATAGGACAGCTGGCTTCTGTGGTCTTGCGTCTGCAGGTCCTCTCTCTCTCTCTCTCTCTCTCTCTCTCTCTCTCTCTCTCTCTCTCTCTCTCTCTCTCTCTTCTCTCTCTCTCTCTCTCTCTCTTCTCTCCTCTTTTTTCCATGTGATTTTCTTTCGTGTTTACTATTTCAGGTCTAAAAGTAATATTAGTATTCCTCTTGAATCCGAAATGACTCGACCGAACCTCCTAAAAATATATATAAAATCAGTTTATTCACATTTTTTTCATGCTTAATCTTCTCGAGGTTAAAAGTCTAAAAGAAATACTAAAATGTGTAGCGAAAAGAATATAAACTGATGGTGAATATGTTGTCTCTGTGTTTCTCTGGTATGGTTTTGTGTTCTGCGGTGTAAACTTCTGATCACCGACAAATTCTTCAGGCAAAAAGAATTAAAAGTGGTTTCATATTTTTAGGCAGAACATTGTAAAGACTTTCGTAACCTGTTCTGCTACGCCAAACAGTAAAAAAGGGAAAGGAAATTGAGGCCACACGATTAACTGATATGGAGAGAGAGAGAGAGAGAGAGAGAGAGAGAGAGAGAGAGAGAGAGAGAGAGAGAGAGAGAGAGAGAGAGAGAGAGAGAGAGAGAGAGAGAGAGAGAGAGAGAGAGAGAGAGAGAGAGAGAGAGAGAGAGAGAGAGAGAGAGAGAGAGAGAGAGAGAGAGAGAGAGAGAGAGAGAGAGAGAGAGAGAGAGAGAGAGAGAGAGAGAGAGAGAGAGAGAGAGAGAGAGAGAGAGAGAGAGAGAGAGAGAGAGAGAGAGAGAGAGAGAGAGAGAGAGAGAGGTAAATATTTAATGTAAGAGGAAAAATATAGCAAATGAAACCAATAGATAAAATTTTATGCTGAATTTTAATTATTGCTAAGATTTGAACGCTGCAATAAGTGTCAAAATACAGCAGTTAGGGTTAAATATTTAATGCAAGAGTAAAAATATAGCAAAATGAAACCACTAGATAAACTCTCTGGCACTGATTTTTAATTATTGCTAAGATTTGGACGCTGCAATAAGTGTCAAAATACAGCAAAATTAGCCCACTCGATATGCTTTTTTGATGTGGAATTTTAATTATTGAAAAAAATTGCAGGTTAAAATATTTCAAAGTAAAGGAAAAGCAGCCTTCGGTATTTCTTTATTTGTAATTTTATTTACTGCTAATATTTGAAGGATAGAAAAGTGTTACATGGAAAGCAAAAATCAGGCCACTCGATAGATTCTTTTTTTTTATATGTGGAATTATAATTACTTCTAGACTCTGAAGGTTGAAATTTAAAGTGTCGAAAAGAGACACGGGAAGCATAATCAGTCCACTCGTTAAACATTTTAATATGGAAATCTGAACACTACTATAATCTGATTACTGAAAAAAAGTGTCACACGGGAAGCATAATCAGTCCACTCGATAAACATTTTAATATGGACTTCTGAACACTACTATAATATGATGGCTGAAAAAAAAAATGTCAACAGCTTAGCAAAACCAGGCCACTCGGTAAATGTTATCTCCATCAGTCATAACCATTGCTCAGCCTCGTGTGGCCAGAGACAGGCAGAGAGGAAGGCTAATTCAGGACACTCGATGACGTTTCAGCCTCGTGTTTAGTTTTTTTCCCTTTTCTCCCCTTGGACGTGATTGCTTCCGCGTCGCTCGTCTGTTTACGATTCACTAACTCGAAAAGGGGAAAGAAGGTCGATGCTGATTGGCACTAAAACAAGGACACTTAATTTCTGACAGTACTTAACATTTAGGTCATTCTTTTCTTTCCCTTTTCCTCTTCTTTTTTTTCACCTGTACTTTTTTATTAGGCTCAGGTAATTCTTGTTTAGTCTCAGGTGAGCTTCCTTTCTCTTCCACCGAATTTCTAACTACCCTATATTTGTATGAACGTTTACATTCCATTTTCCTTTCTCTTCCTGACAGTACTTAACATTTGCGTCATCCTTTTCTTTCCCTTTTCCTCTTTTCCTTCTTTCACCTGTACTTTCTTCTTAGGTTCAGGTAATTCTAGTTTAGTCTCAGGTGTCTCAGGTAAGCTTCCTTTCTCTTCCACCGAATTTCTAACTATCTATTTGTATGAGGTATGAGTATTTAGGAGCAGTAAGTAGCGAGCTTTTTTTTTTCCATTATTGTTTTCTCTTTTTTTTTTACGCCCTTGCACTGTTTCCTCTGTTGTAAAAAAAATGAACGTTTACATCCCATTTTCCTTTCTCTTTCTTCTTTGCTTGCACCATCTTCTTATTCAGCTCAAGTAGAGTAAGCCTTATCTTTCTTCCTCTTAATCTGTAAAGGGTTACTAACTTACTATATATTCACAGCCTTGTATTATTTCTCTTTTCCTCGTTCCTTATTTTTCTTCTTTACTTGCACTTTCGTTTATTATGCTCAGGTAAAAGCTGTCTTCCTCTCTATTCCTCATAATTTCTAACAGTCTAAAAACATTTGCATCCTCGTTTTCTTTCCCTTTTCTCCTTTATCTCTTTTTTCTTCACTTCCTCTCTCGTTTATCATTCTTCCTCTTTCTTTCTCTTAATTTCAAACAGTCTGCTAAATATTTAAAGCTTCAATTTTTTTCTCTTTATTTTGTCTTATCTAGCTCAGGTAATACTAGTCAGGCTCTTCTTCATCACTAACAATCTACTATTACCTTTCCATCACCCTTTTCTCTCCTTCTCTCGCTTACTCACCTGCACAAACTCGCCTTTCTAGGATCAGGTAACACTAGTCTTTCTCCTAATTACGAAAAAGTTTACTGTACATTCACAGCCTCATTTTCTTTCCCTTTTCCTCTCCGTTTATCTCTTCTTTACCTTCAGTCTCGTCTTATCAGGCTCGTCCTCTTCTTCCTATCTAACAAACTACTCTACCTTCCCCTCATCCTTTTCCATCCCTCTTCCTCTCTCTTCTTCATCTGCACACTTTCTTCTTACCAGGCTCCTCTTCTTCATTAACAAACTACTCTCCCTCCCGATCATCCCTTTCCATCCCTTCTCCTCTCTCTCTCTCTCTTCCTCACCTGCACTATCGTCGCATCAGGCTCACTTAACACTAGTCTCCCTCTTAATCACATACCCGAGCTCGCTGTCATTAGGTAACACTCTCCCTTGTAAGACCATCGTGCATCCTTGAAATCGACTCGTGATCCCGGCAAACACTCGCTGTACAAACACGAATATTACGGGGAATTTTTTTATTAGATCAGGATGAGAGAGAGAGAGAGAGAGAGAGAGAGAGAGAGAGAGAGAGAGAGAGAGAGAGAGAGAGAGAGAGAGAGAGAGAGAGAGAGAGAGAGAGAGAGAGAGAGAACAAAATAGAAAGAAGGAAAGGAATGCAGGCAGGGAGGCAGCAAGGAAGGATGGCAGGAAGGAAGAATGAGAGAAATGTGGTGCCCCGAGGGCTGCGACACCACTCGCTCCAGTGTCGTCATCTTCTCCGGCAATATTTTCCGATGACAACAGCGGTATCGACCGCTAAAAGCACAACACGGACTCCAACACATGATTGTCCCCAAACGCACTGTTCATTTACCAACCTATACACAATTGCAATTGCCCATTAACGCACCCGCTTATCTCTCTAAGCCAAAACACAATCAACTGCGGCCAAAACACAATCAACCGCGGCCAAAACACGATCAACCGCGGAACAAAATGTTATGAAAACAAAGCTGCGTCACCGCGTGACAGCTACACTAAGGATTAAAATCGAGTGTAAGCCACATGTCGGTTAGGTAGATTATTGTATGAGCTCGGTGTGAGTTTGATGTATGACTCACACGCCTGACGTATTACCCTCGTGATGTCTGTATGTATGTCATGCCTATATAAGAAGCATTTATTCAGGCTCGGGATCAGATCAGCCAGCACTCTGTTCGTGTGTTATACACCCAGTTGTCCTTCCCTAGACAACATGGGCAAACCTTCATCTTTGCTACTGTGAGTATGGAGGATGTGGTACCATAGAGGAAAGCGTATCTAATATATCTATTGTGTTCTATTATCTTAGTTTTACTTAGGATTATATTTCTATGATACTTTATTGTGTGAGTTTTTACTCAATATTATACCAGTGCTAACGTCAGTAACCAATAGTGAAAGAAAACCTGAAGACCCCCTCCCCCCTCCTCTCCCCTTCCCCTCCCTCCCCCTCCCCCCCCGTCCCCCCTCCCCCCTTCGGCACTGTGGCAACCTTTGAATTCGAACTCTTTTTTTCTTCTTCTCTCTCCCTCTTACCTGTGTCTGTTGGCGTGTTATTTTTGTATTTATTTACCTGTATGTTTATTTTTCAAGTATTTTTCTGTATTTGATATATGCTGTACTCTCTTATCTTGTATCTTTTCTTTTCACTTGTCGCTGTTTTTGTTTTTTTTTTATTATATATTTGCTTTGATTATCTGTAGTAGTAGTAGTAGTAGTAGTAGTAGTAGGAAGAGGGGAACGAGAAGGATGTGGAGAAGGAAGAGGAGGAAGAAGAAGAGGAGGAGGAGTCGTGATTGGAGTCGTCATCATCCACTTCATTATTATCATCAATATTATTAGTTCTGTTATTAATATTTTTTGTCTCTCTTCAGTAGGCTTAGGTAATCATTAGAGGGTGCGGGGCATTGATTATCCGGCCTTTGTGTGGCATCGGGCTCCGGTTTGATTAGATGAGACCCAATATATATTATTACTAAGTCAGGTCCGTCAATACTCTTTCTTTTATGATGGGGGAAGGAAAGAAAGGAGGACTGTAGGAATGTATTTTGTTATTATTGTTGTCGGTGGTGTCGGTATTGTTCTTGTGTGTGTGTGTGTGTGTGTGTGTGTGTGTGTGTGTGTCTGCGTGTGTGTGTGTGTGTCTGCGTGTGTGTGTGTGTGTGTGTGTGTGTGTGTGTGTGTGTGTGTGTGTGTGTGTGTGTGTGTGTGTGTGTGTGTGTGTGTGTATTGGCTTTCGCTGTGATTCCATTTTTTTTTTCTCTCCTCTTGTTTACTTTTCCCAGTCCTCTCTCTCTCGCTTATCTCCTTTCCCACTAACTTTACTTGTCTCTTTATATAGCCCTTTTTTTTCTCTCTCTCTCTTTACTTGACTCCCCTATTTTATCACCACTTCACCCATATTTCTTTTCCATCTCAACTCTCCAGCCACTCACATCAACATCTACGCTCGTCTACTCACTGTCCCTCTTCTCCTTCATTCTCCCCATTTTCATTCCACCCAGCTCTCCTTCTCCTCCTTATCTTCCCTTCTCATTAACCTTTCCTGCTACTCTCTGGGTCCTTGTTCTCCCTGCCTATTGTCCTTTCTACCCTCTCTCTCCCACTCTCTTCCGCTCGTGTGCTCAGGTTCCATTTCCCTATTGCGCCTCCTCCTCCAATCCCTCCCTTTCCTACTTTCTCCTTCCTCTCTCCTCATTCCTTCAAGACATGATAGTGTCGCGGCCCTGGCGTCCCAGGAACAATTGTCGTCGCCTCTCATCTCCGTTATCGACCCCGAAAAACCTCCGTTCGCCCAACTTATCTTTCAGCTTGATGGATTATGAAAGACAGAAGGGGATATATGTGGTACCCTTCCCCTCCCTCCCCCTTCTCTTCTTCCTCTCCGCGTCTTCATCTTCTCTGTCTTCCTGCTAGTTCTTCTTTTCCTTCCTTCTACTTTCATTCCTGTTTTTTTTGTTTTGTTTTCTTCATTTCTTCTGTGGTAGCGTTGCCCTCCCTTCCCCTTCTCCTCCTCTTCTTCCCCTCCTCTTCCTCCGCGTCTTCATCTTCTCTCTCTTCCTGCTACTTCTCGTTTCTCTCATCGTTTTCTTTTCGTTCCTTCTACTTTCATTCTCGGTTTTTTCTCCTCCTTCTTCCTCTTCCTCCTCCTCCTTATCTTTTCCTTTTTCTGCAAGTGCCAATTTCTCTCATCCCTTTCTTTTCCTTCCTTCTACTTTCATGTTTTTAGTCCTTCTCCTTCTTCCTCTTTCTCCTCCTCCTTATCTTTTCCTTTTTCTGCAAGTGCCAATTCCTCTCCTCCTTGCTTTGTTTTCTTCTTCTACTCATAATCCTTTTTTTCTACAATTTTTCCTCCTCTCCTTCTTCCTCCTCCTCTTTCTTTCTCTCATTCGGTTCTTTTTACATCATTTCTTGCCCTCATTTTGTTTCTTCACTTTTTTCCTTCACCTTCGTCTTAACATCACTTTATTTATCCTCCACCCACGATATAGTTCCTTCCTCCTCCTCCTTTCTCTCATTCGGTTCTTTTTACATCATTTCTTGCCCTCATTTTGTTCCTTCACTTCTTTTCCTTCACCTTCGTCTTAACATCTTCTCTTTTTTTCTCCTCCTCCCACGTTTTAGTTCCTTCCTCCTCCTCCTTTCTCTCATTCGGTTCTTTTTACATCATTTCTTGCCCTCATTTTGTTCCTTCACTTCTTTTCCTTCACCTTCGTCTTAACATCTTCTCTTTTTTTCTCCTCCTCCCACGTTTTAGTTCCTTCCTCCTCCTCCTTTCTCTCATTCGGCTCTTTTTACATCATTTCTTACCCCTCATTTTGTTCCTTCACTTCTTTTCCTTCACCTTCGTCTTAACATCTTCTCTTTCTTCTCCTCCTCCCACTTTTTAATCCCTTCCTCCTCCCCTTCCTCCTCCTTGACCCCCTCCCCCACCCTCTTCCACACATGTTTCTCTCCTTTCAGCCTTTCATTCAACTTTTTCACCTTCCTTCCTCGCCTCGCCTCGGTTTCTTCACGTCCTTTTCTGAGACTCGCGTTTATTTTTTCCATTCGTCCTGTCTCTTATCACTCAGCACCCTCCCTTCCCCTCCCTTCCCCTCCCTCTTTCTGGTACTCTTTCCTAACCCCTCCCTTCCTCTTCCTGTTCCTCCCCCTGGTCTTTGCTAATCCCATGCGGCGCTAGAACTTAGAGGCGACAAAGTTTTGAGCCTTATCAGAACTTTCCGCTATAGAGAAGTTCCAGTTATTACCACACGGCTATTGGATGATATGAACGCGGGACTTGGTGAGGGAGAGAAGGAGAGAGGAAGGGAGTGAGGGAAGGGAGGGTAGGAAGGGAGGAAGAGTAGGTACGGTTGAGGGTTGGGATGTGTGAGTGAGTGAATGAGAGAGAAATAGAGGAAGGGTCATTGTGTAGTAGTACTAGTAGTAGTAGTAGTAGTGGTGTGGTAACAGTGGCAGTACCAATCTCGTGTTGTCACCAAATGCTATCTATTTATCTGCTTCTTGTGCTACGTTTCCTTTTTCCACCATTTATTATTATTTTTTCTTTAAGGGAACGATGAGAGCTGGTGAATGTTTTATGGGTATGTGACTGTCAGTTAATAAAAGAGAAAGAGTTACCGAGTCAGACATTGCCGCCTCTCTCTCTCTCTCCTCTCACCTCACCTGTCCCCACGTGCACACCTTTACCCCCCTCTCCCCTCCCCATCTCCCCTCACCCCTTCTCCCCCTCTCCCTACCAACTCCGGGAATGTTCGCAGAAAAGAATGAAGAGAATGAATGACAGAAAAGTTATATAAGCCGCTTGCGTATCCGGTGTTAGACTTTTTATTCATTTCCTTTTCGTAGTTTTCCGAGTAGTTCAAGGAGTTGGAAGTGGATTTAGCAGTTCTGAGGGTTGTTGTTACTGTTGTTGTAGTAATAGTAATAATAATAGTAGTAGTAATAGTAGTAGTTGTAGTAGTTGTAGTAGTAGTAGTAGTAGTTTTTATTTTTATTCATTTCCTTTTCGTAATTTTGCGAGTAGTTCAAAGAGTTGGAAGTGGATTTAGTAGTTCTGAGGGTTGTTGTCACTGTTGTTGTAGTAATAGTAATAGTAGTAGTAATAGTAGTAGTAGAAATAATAGTAGTAGTAGTAGTAGTAGTAGTAGTAATAGTAGTAGCAATAGTATTTGTTATTCATAGTATCGTTTAACATTTCTCCCTAACAATATCTTTCCCTTAACTTTATGTTAATTATTTATCCTTACCTTTTACCTGTCACGTGTCGCCTTACCTGCGTTTCTACCTGGATAATCTCACCTTTTTCATACTGCCTATCTATTTAATTTGTTTTCCTTCCTTTACTCTCTCAGCTATCCGGTAGACTGTTATATATATATACCTCACTTTCTTATTAATATATTTTGCTTTTTGCTTTATGAGAGGAACGGCTTGCTATGAACGTATGTGTGTGTGGGACGAAGGGTGAATGGGTGATATTATTAAGCATTTCTACTTCCTATCAAACTTGTCCCGCCTCAAACATCCACCATTACTATACCCAGGAAGCAGGTTTTAGAATGCATTGATGGAAACATATACTTTAATAAACTCCTCCATTCGTCTGTAGCTAATCTTCTTTCTTCTGTTGCTTTTCTTCCTTCTATTTCCACCGTTATCTTTTTCCTCTCTCTGTCACTAATTTCTATTCTGTATCTTCTTTCTACACTTATCTTCACTTTTTTTTCTCGTTTTTGTCCGGCACACATAATTGACTAAGCTTTCGGAAGAGTTTTGGGCATTTCCAGGGACTTGACCATTTTTTCTGCCTTGTACCTAAAAAAAACACATTAGAACGCGATTGATCTCTTTTTCGGCCATTGGAAGTAGTTGATGTGAGGTGTGTGTGTGTGTGTGTGTGTGTGTGTGTGTGTGTGTGTGTGTGCGTGTGTGTGTGTGTGTGTGTGTGTGTGTGTGTGCGTGTGTGTGCGTGTGCGTGTGTGTGAAAGGGCCCCACCGGACGTCGCTAATGTTTTATCAATACATTACACTCGGCCGTTAATGTTACAAAGGCAAACACGTGTCCAGCGCCATTATTATCAAGCGGCGCCGTGTTATAAAAGCGGAATAAATTAAATGATGATGCACTTATACACGGCTTCCTGACCCCCCCCCCCCTACACACTCACACACACACACACACTCACATACATTATTTTATAGCAAGCTGATCCTCTCATAAAATTAATTCTAGGAGAGTGAAGCGTGTAGCAAGAGGGATCGGTGGACGAGGGGGAAGTCTGAGGTCTTACCCGTAACCATATATCGGCGAACGAACTCTTAAAGGTTGATTCGAGAAGGTTCTAGGTGGTGATCGCGGGTCCAGCACGTGATCGGGCCGTGGTGCTACACAGATTAATCCGGAAAGGCCAAAGAAATGTAAAAAGAATGATAAAAAAATATACTAAAAAAAGAGGACACGGTTAATATAAAACTCTCTCCCTCCTCCTCCCTCCCTCCGCACCCTTTCCCCTCTTACTCCCCTCCCCTTCCCTCCCCTTCCCTCGCCTCCCCTTCCTTCCTCTTTCCCCTCTCCCCTTTCCCCTCCCCCTCCCCTCGCCTCCCCTTCCTTCCTCTTTCCCCTCTCCCCTTTCCCCTCCCCTTGCCTCCCTTCCTTCTTTCCCCTTCCCTTTCCCCTCCCCCCCTCGCCTCCCCTTCCTTCCTCTTTCCCCTCTCCCTTTCCCTCCCCTCCCTCGCCTCCTTCCTTCCTTTCCCTCTCCCCTTTCCCTCCCCCTCCCCTCGCCTCCCCTTCCTTCCTCTTTTCCCTCTCCCCTTTTCCCGACCCCTTTCACCCTTTTTCCTGCTCACCATTTCCTCCTCCTCCTTCCCCCTTTCCTACCTCCCCTTTCTTTCTTTCGCCTCTCCCCTCCTCGCCCCTCCCTCCTCACTCTTTCCCCTCTCACTCCCCTTTCCTCCCCTTCCCTTGCCTTCCCTTCCTTCCTCTTTTCCCTCTCCCCTTTTCCATACCCCTCTCACCCTGTCTTCCCCATTTCAAACTCCTCCTTCTCCTTTCTTTCCCTACCTTCCTTTCCTCCTTGTTCTCCCTCCTTCCTCCCCCATCCTCTCCCGCCTTCCCCCTCTCAAGGTCTGGGCCACGTTTTTCCCCGCGGCCCCCAAACTTGTAACGAGGAAGAACTAATCAAAGGCTTCAGCCAGCCCAGAGTCGCCGCCGGGCAGCACGAGGACGGAAGGAAGGCTGACTGGCTGATGGACTGACGGTGACATAGCTTCGTGGGGAGGAGGAGGAGGAGGAGAAGGAGGGCAGGAAGGTAGGACTGGGTTGCTGACTGGCTAACGTACTAATGAATGAAAGAATAGAGGAAGACGGTGGAAAAAGAGTAAAAGGAAGAGAAGAAGTAAGAGAACGGTTAGTTACGGAAAGAAGGAGGAGGAGGAGGAGGAGGAGGAGGTTTGGGTGGCTGACTGGCTAACGCACGGACGAATGGACGGACAAAAACGAGAAAAAAAAGTGAAAATATGAGTAGAAAGAAGAGAAGAAACAGAATAAAAATTAGTGACGGAGAGAGGAGAGAGATAACGGTGGAAATAGAAAAGAAGGATGAAAAGCAACAGAAGAAAGAAGATTAGGTACGGACGAATGGAGGAGTTTATTTACGTATATGTTGAAGAAACAGAATAAAAATTAGTGACAGAGGAGAGAGATACCGGTGGAAATAGAACAGAAGGAAGAAAAGCAACAGAAGAAAGAAGATTAGCTGCGGGCGAGTTAGGGAGTCTATTTAAGTAGTATATGTTTCCATCACTGCATTCTAAAACCTGCTTCCTGGAGTTAGTAATGGTGGATGTTAGATGCAGAACAAGTTTGATACGATAAACAAACAAACAAACAAACATAATTGACACAAATGTATTAAGTAGTAATCAAACAACATTCCACTTAACAGACAACTACCTCGATATTAAACATGACCTTCCCTTATATCGGCATTGAAACCATAGAGACACTTTTACCTATACAGTAGAAATCAAGAAGTTTGCTTATTTTCTACAACTGGAAATATAACGAAAGTCGCAAACGTTATTACCAACAAACCTACGATCTTTCTTTTTAACCCGTCCGCTACGATTGGCACGGATTTCGCCTTCACTGGTAGCTTGGTAACATATACTCCCAAGTCGTACTCTGCCCCTGTGGTGGATAGAGGAGTGTTTCCCATGTGGTATTGGTGTGCTGGATATTCACTCCCAAGGTGCAGGACTTTACATTTTTCTTCATTGAAATGTAGCAGCCACTTTTTGTTCCGCTCCTGTAGCTTGGTGATGTCTTCTGGTAGGAAATCCACAGTCAAGGGGTTAATCCAATAATAACTTATCTGCGTGCTTTCAACGTTACTCATTTGTTATAAAAGAGAAATGCACCCTAAGCTACCTACCTAAGCGAGCGTCATGACTTGAGAAAGGGAGAGGGAGGGAAAGATAGCGAGCAGGAGCAAGATTAAAAATAGAGTAAATAAAAATAAAGTAAAAATAGAGGGAGAGTCAACACAACCACCAACAAGACTTTTAATCGTAGCGTGGATACGAGGAGGAGGAAAAAGAAGAGGAAGAGGAGGAGGAGAAGAAGAAGCAGGAGTAGGAGGAACTTTATGGTCGTGGTTGTGGTTGTCATCGACTGGTCGTTTACAGTGTGTTTTATTTATTTTCTCTTTTACCAAGGCTTAGAGGGGAAGAAGAGATGGAGGAGGAAAAGAAAGAGGAAGAAGAAGAGGAGGAGGAGGAGGAGGAGGAGGAGGAGGAGCTGTCCAAGTCGTAAGAGTCGTTATGCCATTTCTAGAGACTTTTTTTCATTATATTTTTGTTTGTTGAGAGAGAGAGAGAGAGAGAGAGAGAGAGAGAGAGAGAGAGAGAGAGAGAGAGAGAGAGAGAGAGAGAGAGAGAGAGAGAGAGAGAGAGAGAGAGAGAGAGAGAGAGAGAGAGAGAGAGAGAGATAGAGAGAGAGAGAGAGAGAGAGAGAGAGAGAGAGAGAGAGAGAGAGAGAGAGAGAGAGAGAGAGAGAGAGAGAGAGAGAGAGAGAGAGAGAGAGAGAGAGAGAGAGAGAGAGAGAGAGAGAGAGAGAGAGAGAGAGAGAGAGAGAGAGAGAGAGAGAGAGAGAGAGAGAGAGATGCCTAGGAAAAGATATCTCCATTCCTCACGTCTCTCGTATATCATTTTAGGAGCCTAGTGTTAATGAGCGGCGGTGGTGGTGGTGGCGGTGGTGGTGGTGGTGGTGATGATTGCTTAGAGAAGATAAAATGAGTCGTAGGTGGGATGCTTGTGGTGGTGGTGGTGGTGGTTTGGCCTTGATGAGTGATGAAGTGAATTGTGGTTGTTGTTGTTGTTGTTGTTGGTGGTGGTGGTGGTTGTGAGGCGTGATGGAGTGAGTCGTGATGGTGTTGGTGGTGCTGGTGGTTGTGAGGAGTGATGGAGTGATTCGCAGTGTCAGTGATGATGGAGGGGTTATGGTGGTGGTGATGGTGATGGTGGTGATGATGCTTTCCCATATTCACTCCCACTACCTCTGTTTTTTTTTTCTTTTCTCTTTTCTCAAGCAGACATTTTTTCTCCTTTTTTTTAAACAAAGGAGGCAGCTCAAGGACACAAAAAAAGGAAACAATAATAAAAAAAGCTCGCTGCTCGCTGCTCCTAAAAATAATCAAAAGAGGTGGCCGAAAGAGAGGTCAATTTCGGGAGGAGAGGTGTCCTGATACCCTTCTCTTGAAAGAGTTCAAGTCGTAGGCAGGAGGAAATACAGATGAAGGAAGATTGTTCCAGAGTTTACCAGCGTGAGAGATGAAAGAGTGAAGATGCTGGTTAACTCTTGCATAAGGGGTTTGGACAGTATAGGGATGAGCATGAGTAGAAAGTCGTGTGCAGCGGGGCCGCGGGAGGGTGGAGGCATGCAGTTAGCAAGTTCAGAAGAGCAGTCAGCGTGGAAATATCGACAGATGATTGAAAGAAAGGCAACATCGCGACGGAATTTAAGAGGTAGAAGACTATCAGTAGGAGGAGGAGAGCTGATGAGGCGAAGAGCCTTAGACTCCACCCTTAATTTTCTTCTCTTTATCGACGTCATATATGGGATAATTATTTTTCCTTTCCTCTTTATAAGACTTTAATTTCACCGCATGCAATCAGATACTTAAAAAAATATTGAGTTGCTTACACAGCATTCATTCATATGTATTCTTCTTTCAATACTAATGCCTCCCAACAAACAACTATCCTCATTAATCTAGACATCGTTCAAACTAACTTGGCGAATAATCCCCACCCATTCGTCCTTGCCTTCCCCATAGTGTTGATCATTAGCCAGTCCACCAGCAAGCCACGCCCCTCTCCACCTCAGACTACATGTTATTGGTGGGTGCTGGAATAGGTTAACTCTGATTGGTGGGTGTTGGGTAGATGTGGGCAGGGCTTGTTCGCCTGTTTAGCTTGAATGTAACCTTTTATGAATATTGTATTTTTAAGTCTCTCATCACTGTTTAGGGGGAGCAGTAATTTTGTGGTCTTGTTTTTTCTTTTCCACGTTTTTTTTCTCCCTTTGATTGCTTCCTCTAATATATAAAAAGAAAGAAGAAAAGTTAGAAAGAAAAAGGTAAAAAAATGGAATCAAATTAAAAGCAATTGCCTGGGTAGCTGACTGTCATTTTTTTTTGGTCGTGCCCTCGAGTTACTTCCTTTGCTCTTAAAAAACAAAAACAAAAGCATCAACAACGAGGAAGAATAAAAGATCCGTCTAATATTAGCCTCATAGTTATTTGTCACGTTAAGAGTTACGGCATATTAACCTCGTCTGTCTGTTTGTCTGTCCTCTCCCTTTATCTTCATCACACCAAACGGTATTTAATCACACACACACACACACACACACACACACACACACACACACACACACACGTAACGCTTCCATAACTATGCTACAACTCGGGCGATGAAGTGATGTAAAAAATGCTAAACTACACGCGAACTGCAGATGAAATTGCATGTATAGGTGGTGGTGGTAATGAAAGCCGCCCGGGTTAGGGTAGGTGGAAATATTAGTAGTAACAGTCGTTCGAGTTGTGGCGGCGGAATTGATGGCTTTGGTGGTGGTGCTCAAATGTTTACCGCTGGCAATAATGGTGCTCGTGGTGGTACCGTTTGGTGGTGATGCTGTGAAGGTTGTTGTTCTTGTTAATGGTGGTGGTTCATGGTGGTGGTGGTGGTGCTTATTTTGGTTGTATATGGTGATGGTGATGATAACGGTGGTGGTGATGATGGTGAATTTGGTTGTTAGTGGTGGTGGTCGGTAGTGGTGATGCTGGTCTGGTCTTGTTGTTAAAGGTGCATACTGAAAGCGGTTGTAGTGGCAGTGTAAGGAGCTGTAGTGGTGGTGGTGGTGGTGGTGGTGGTGTAGTGGTGATATGAACATTCAGAGGATTTACATAGATTTACATAGCAAATCAGACCACATTAGACCCCTATGGTCCAGACTTGGTGGTCTGTCCTTAAACCTAAGTGATTTTACATTAATCAGAAGACTCAAAACGTTGCATTTCTACTCTAGTTGATATTAAGTTGAAGGAAGTGACGGTCGAGCTTATTTTGAAGGAGTCAATCGTTACACTGGACCAATGACGGTGGAAGCTTATTCCATTCTCGCACTACAACGTTGGTGAAGAAAAATTTGGTGCAGTCTGAATTTACTTGTTCACATCTGAGTTTTACGCCATTGTTCCTCGTGCGCAAAGTGTCATCGATCATAAACAATGTTGATCTGTCTACTGTGAAACCATTAAGTATTTTAAAACATTCGATCAGTTTTCCTCGGAGGCGACGTTTCAAGAGAGAACATGTTAAGGGTAGAAAGCCTTTCTTCGTAGGATTTGTTGCGCAAGGAAGGGATCATTTTCGTTGCCTGACGCTGAACACCTTCTAATTTAGCAATATCCTTGCATGGTGGGGAGACCAAAACTGTACCGCATATTCCAAGTGGGGTCTGACTAAACTGTTGTAGAGCGAGTATTACATCTTTATTCTTGAATACAAAGTTTCTTTTTAATGAAGCCCAACATTCTGTTCGCTTTATTTGCTGCATCGATGCATTGCTGTGAGAATTTGAGGTTTGACGCGATTTTGACCCCAAGTCTTTGACGCATTGAACGCTTTTGAGTTTAACGCCGCGCATTTCATATTCGAACTTCTTATTCCTCGTTCCAACTTGAAGGACCTGGCACTTGTCTACGTTAAAGGGCATCTCCATCTATCCGACTGTTGAAATTTTGTGCAAATCCTCTTGGAGGCTTTGCCTGTCTTCGTCAGTGAGAACCGAGTTACCAATCTTGTGTCGTCTGCAAATTTACTAATGCGGTTATTGAGTCCAACATCCACGTCGTTGATGTAAATAATGAAGAGCACTGGGCCAAGGACTGAGCCCTGAGGGACGCCACTAGTGACCGGCGCCCACTCTGAGTTAAATCCGTCAATCACTACTCTTTGTTGTCTGTTGATCAGCCAATTCGCGATCCATAGGTTTACTTGACAGTCAATACATATTTCAATTAATTTCTAAAGTAATTTATGATGAGGGACTTTATAAAACGATTTCTGTAAATCAAGATAGACTACGTCCAGAGATTTGGTTACGTCATAAACAGTGAAGAGGTCGTTATAAAGGTTAATAGGTTTGATAGGCAGGATCTTTTGTTTCGGAAGCCATGTTGTGAGTCCCCAATTAATGAGTGGCTTTCAAGGTAACTCACAATTTTGTCTCTAATTATGCCCTCAAGTAGCTTACCTACAATCGAAGTTAGACTAATGGGCCTGTAATTACCTGGTACTTTTTTGTCTCCTTTCTTGAAAATGGGTGTCACGTTAGCCTTTTTCCAATCTGAAGGGACGATGCCTTGTCGCAAGGACATATTGAATACGGTTGTGAGGGAGGAGAGTATTTCGCTCTTTGTTTCTTTCAGCAGAGTTGGATATACTTTGTCAGGTCCAGGACTTTTATTTGTTTTAAGTGAATGGAGAGCTTTAACCCATAAACCTCGGGCTAGGGGTCTATTGTCACTCTCCCAGCGCGCGAGCGATACTGCAAATTTTTGGAAAAATAGGTGTTGTTCACCAATGCCCTGTGTGGTAATTTCAAACGAAAACATAATAGTTTTTACTGCTATCTCATCGCCAATCCTTCCTCCTCATGATGAAAGATATTGAAGTGTCTAGGTTGAACCACGGCAGAGATATGATGTTGGGAAGAGGTACCATTTTCGTTGCCGAGCGCACTTGTTCGTGCGGGTGCTGTTGACCTGGGCCTTGGTCTCCTGCCTCGCCCCGCGCCATCACACAGTACGTAGGCATCCTTTCCTACCAGCTCGATTATTCATATTAGGCTACATATTTCGTATGTTTGACTCTCATAAAAAATACCTTCTTCCGAAAATAAATGTTTTTTTTTATTACATGCAGAAAAAAGCTTCCATAAGCACAGTACAATTATGGCATATATACACTCATTAGGCTACATATTACGCAGGTTTGACGCTCATAAAATAACTCTTTACGAAACTGAATGTGTTTTTGCTATTATATGCGAAGAAAATCTTTCATAAACACTGTACAAATATGGAATACATAAACATATTAGGCTACATATCACGCGTGTTTGTGCTACATAAAAATAAACTTACAAAACTGAATAACTTCTCTGCTTTTATATGTACAAGAAATACTTTCATAAACAGAAATATAACATGCGGTGGCTGAGCGCGCTCCCTGAGAATAGGGGTAGAGGAACAGGGGCCCGCTGGCGCGCTCCCTTCCTCCACGCATTCAGACACGGGGAAATCATTATCAGCACGTCTCTCCATTACAATGGTCTGCAGTGCTCTGGGAGGTTGCGTGAAACGTAGGACAGGGATGCCATCAACCACTGAAAGTAATAATTACGTCACGGGATTACAGATCTTGGCGGAGAGCAGAGCGGGAACTCTGCCACCCGAAGCTCTCCTGAGCCCGAGCTGGGAATTCCCGTCACCCGAAGCGTATGGGTTAAGGACTTCATCGGTTGTTATTTCAAAATTAGGCAATGCATGCTCGAGATTTACAATAGTACTTGGTGTTGGTGGTAGCGAGAGAAGACTGTTAGTATTAAACACCGGGTAAAAGTAATTGTTTAAGAGGTTTGCAATGTGTTGGCTGTCAGTCACCAGTGCACCGTCGCTGTTTGTTAAAGGTCCAATACCACTTTGATCGCCTTTCTGTTGTTTATGTAACTGAAGAAAGATTTCGATTATTTTACAGTTGGCTGCAATATTTTCTTCGTATCTACGCTTTGCCTGACCTACTAGTCTTTTACTCGTCGCCTGGCATCATTATAAAGTCTAATGTTTTCGGGCGTGCTTTGTTCTTTCTTTAACCTGTAAAACAATTTTCTCTCATTGACTGATTGTTTAATTTCGCTATTAAACCACGGTGGGCTTTATTAGTGTTAATTCGCTTCTCGCACAAGGGGACGAATGTGTTCTGCTGAGTGAGTAAGTGATTTTAAGGCTTAGCCAGGCTTCCTCTACGTTGCCGTCATCTGAGAGTTGTATTACTGTTAGTATTTGTCGGATTTCTACGAAGTTAGCTCTTTGAAAGTGGGCACCTTTACTTTATTTTCAGTCACTGATGATTGAGCTTTAATGTCGACGCGCACTAATTTATGATCGCAAGAACCGAGGTGTTCTCCTACCGTGACACTACTGACTAGGTTATCTTGGGTCGTTATAACAAGGTCAAGTATATTATTTTGTCGAGTTGGCTCAGAAACTTTTTGGCTTAGATAATTTTCTTCTAGAAATTGATCATTCTATGTGACTCGCCTTCTGTACCTGACAGTGTCGCCCAGTCGATATGGGGGAGGTTAAAGTCTCCTAATATCAGTGAGTCGCTGTTATTAAGTGACTGCCTTAAGACGCTGTACATTTCAAGGTCGTCATCGAGTGATTGCCCGGGAGGTCTGTAGGTGACAGATATATTTAAATTGACTTTTGCAATGTTTACTCGCACGCACAAATGTTCAACGTTACTGTTTCCCGGTGTTTTGTCAGTGGGTTGCAAATAGCTTTTGACATAAAGGGCGACGCCACCGCCTCTACGGTTTACACGATCTTGTTGAAGAGTCTGTAGCCATCTATGTTGTATTCGGAACTTAAATCAATATTTGTGGTGTCGATAAATGTTTCTGGTTATAGCAATTATGTCAAAATTTTATGTTAAAGCAAGACATCTCAGTTCATCAAATTTGTTTCTTAGGGCTACGCGCATTGAAACTATGATTTTGTTATCTAGAGGCTTGGTAATAGAGGTGGTGGTACTTGCGGGATCACGGTTACGGGTTTGTTGGATGCACGGCGTCTATTTACTCGGGCGGGTTGGAGGGACGTGGCCGTGACTCGTTTTTTGCTAGGATGACCAGCACTGCGTCGTTGAGGAGCTACATCGTTGCCTCTAAACTCCAAACTAGTGGTGCGGGAGGTGGTTCAGTACCAAATATGTGTGCGTGCGTGTGTCAGGAACCGTAATACTCGGGGGAACAGAGCTCGGTGGTGGTGGCGGTGGTGGAGGTGGTGGTGGTGTTGAATGGATCGGTACCAGTAATGACTTCAACGGTGTTGATGGTCAGTGATGGGTGTTGGTAAGGGTGTGCGTGCGGGAAGCGGTGGTGATGTCGAACGTGGTGGTGGTGGTGGTGTCGGGGGAGGAAAAATACCGCCCAGGACAGAGCAATGATTAATTAAATGGAGTTAAAAAATTAGAATGGACCGGGACACTAAACGCTTTACGGATGACAGCGTTTTCCATGATGATAGTAGTAGTAGTAGTAGTAGTAGTAGCAACAGTAGCAGTAAATGTGCGTTTTATTAAGCCATTTAATCTGTTGTAGTGATTTAGTAGCAAGTTCTTTTTTATGGGTATGGTGATGTTAATGTTTTTTTGATCGTATGGAATTGTCCCTCTGTTTGGGCGTTTAATGGTGATGGTAGTAGTGATGAGTGTAATGGAGGTATGTTTTTTTTTGTAGCAGCGTGGTGGTGATAAGCTGAAATGGGAGTGGTGGTGTAATGGTGAGTGCATAGTGGTGGTGGAGGTGGTGGTGAGTATGTGGTAGTAGAAGTGGAGGATGTTAGGGTAAAAGACCATATAGTTTGTGCTTAAAGATGGGAACGGCTGGATGGCGGGGGAGATGAAGGTAAGATGAAGATGATGGTGATGAGAGAGAGAGATGCTGAGGAGGTAGAGAGGATGCAAATGGTGGTAGAGGAGACGATGATATTAATATGGAGTTATGGATGGTCGTGGTGGAGGGGAAGGTAGGTTGATGGGGATGGCGGAGGTGGAGGAGGAGGAGATGATGTATTGGTTTTGGTGGAGGAGATGAGGTTTTTTTTTTACATCAAAGGAGACGGCTCAAGGGCAACAAAAAGTGTGTAGAAAATTAAAAAAAAGCCCCCTACTCACCGCTCCCAACACTAACTAAAGCTGCGGTGGTTGTGGTGGTGATGGTGGTGGCGATACATAGCTGCTGCCTCTGCCGGTCCTATTCCTCTTTCAGCTTTAACTAAGGAGCCTGTAATTCCTCAAGCTCTTGCGGCGTCGATTGGGAATGTTCTGACTTTTCATTTGGGACTTAAGACGCGTGCCTCCTCCTCCTCGTCCCTCTTCCTCCTTCTCCTCCTCTCTGCGTCCTTAAGAAACCAACTGACCGTCGCACGTGACCTCAACCCCCCCCCACCCCCCACCCCCACCCCACACACGCACTTTCACCCCACTAAAAAAAAGTAAATTCAATGTCAGATTTAAAAAAAAGATATATTCTACACCTTTTTTCTTGTTTTGGTGAAATTTTATGTGCATGTAAGAAATTAGCTTATGATAAGGATTAGTGTATTGATATTATTTTATAGATTTTATGTCACACACACACACACACACACACACACACACACACACACACACACACACACACACACACACACACACACACACACATTACCTAACAATACGCTGGCAAGCTTAACCCATTCATGATATTCCACACCTTAGGTACTGCACGGGGATGGTGGTGGTGGTGGTGGGGGGGTGGGGGGGGATGACAGACGGAATGCTTAATAAGTCGTCGTAACTCAATTCATGATCGGGACTTCGCTCAAGTTTGTCTAATCAACCTTCGTCAACGTCTTTCCGTGTCTTGTGCAAACTCGTCCTTCAAGTGTGTTCCGGTGTTGGCGCAGAGTATGGAGGTGGGTGGAGGGTGAAGGAAGGGAGTAGAAGGTAGAAAGGAAGGAAGAAAGAAATAAAGAAGGACAGAAGGAAGGAAGGATAATTAGGATGTGAGGTAAGGGGTTTAAGGAGACTAAGGCTGTATTTTCAGACGCTCCCGCCTCTCACTTCAGCTATTTCCAAAGACCGAAAAGGATATTAATAGCGTTGTGATTAATGTTATTTCCACGTTCATGTTACAGAAGCTTTGTCACACTACCACCAGGGTCAAAGAACTACCCCTGGAAATGCCCAAGCCACCCGTGAAAGCGTTGTCAGTTGTGTTCTTGGGCCTTGAAAGGTTTAAAATATGGCCCTAAAGGTGACGAGGAGGGAAGGAAGGAAGTACTGGAGGTCGGTGTTAGGGTGAATGAATGAATGTAGGAAGGAAAGAACGTAGGAAAGAAGGAAGGAGAACGGTGAGGTGTGCGTGGGGGGCAAGGGGTAGGGAAGGGGGGACTGAGGGAGGTGAGGTGGGAGTAGGAAGGGTGGGGGGAGAGGGCCAGGCCAAACAACCAACCACTTCTTCCTCTTCATAAAAACGCTTCAAGGCCACAAAAGTTTACAACAATCAATTTACTCTGCATGATTGTTAGTTCCGGTATCTTGAGCGGAATATCCCTCACACACACACACACACACACACACACACACATACACATACACAGGCCCTCTTCCACACTCCACATCCCTCGTCTTCTGGGAAATAGAATCAGAATCAAATACGCGTGCCCAGGTGAACCAATATTTGTCCCGCTGATCAGTCCACGGAAACAAGGAGAGGAAACACACACCGTCTCCCCACCAGCCTTCCCTCCCCCTCCTAATCACTACCTTATCCTCCCCACTCCACCACATCCCCACCCATCCAATTAGGGCATTTCCTCCTAATTAATTGGGCGGTACGGCGTCAAAGGAGACTAACAAGGATCTCAGAAGTCTTGATCCTGCAGTCTCCTCGGTCCTAAGGTCATGTTCTCAGGACCAGCGGAAGACTGTATAAGACTTGAGCCGTTTGTTCTCAAGGGGGAAGAGAGAGAGGAAGAAAAATATCTCGATATCGCCTTTGGATTGTGACGAGTTTGAGGATTAAGACAGAAGGGACAAAGGTTAATTGATAGCTGTTGACGGATCATTAGTGAAGGAAACGAAGAGGGAAGGGAAAGAAGATCAAGATAACGAGGAATATATAGAATCGTAGCGAAGGAAAAATAACTGATGAATTTTGATGGTAAACGGAACATGTAAGAAAGATAAGAAAATAACTTAACGAATGCTTATTGTTGACGGATCATTAGGAAAGAAAACGAAGAGGGAAGGAAAAGATAAAGGTAACAAGGAATATATAGAATGAATCGT
Source organism: Eriocheir sinensis (assembly GCF_024679095.1). NCBI lineage: Eukaryota > Metazoa > Arthropoda > Malacostraca > Decapoda > Varunidae > Eriocheir > Eriocheir sinensis. The sequence goes on along the minus strand of NW_026110324.1, from coordinate 83,656 downwards.
ATGAAGGAAAAGTAATTGAAGATATTTGATGCTAAGCAGAACATATAAAAGAATAATAGAAAAATGTTAACTAATGAATAATGGGGAAAATAAAGGAGAGAGAGAGAGAGAGAGAGAGAGAGAGAGAGAGAGAGAGAGAGAGAGAGAGAGAGAGAGAGAGAGAGAGAGAGAGAGAGAGAGAGAGAGAGAGAGAGAGAGAGAGAGAGAGAGAGAGAGAGAGAGAGAGAGAGAGAGAGAGAGAGAGAGAGAGAGAGAGAGAGTATATAATAGAAATAATGTGATTGGTTCTAAATTAATGCAAAAAAAAGATGCATATATTATAAAAAAAGGTCAATATGCGGTAGAAAAAATGTTGAATTGTTAATTAAATGCTGTTGACGGGTGATTCATATTTTAATGAATGAGGAGGAGTGTAATTGGCAGGGCTGGTGATGTTTTGCCTTCAGGACATTAAAGAAAACCAAGATAAAATATACATAAATAAAAAGGATAACAGTTAAAAATAAAGGAAAAGAAAAGGACGAAGAAGAAGAACAAGCAGAAGAAGAAGAAGAAGAAGAAGAAGAAGAAGAAGAAAAAGAAGAGGAAGAAGAAGAAGAAGAAGAAGAAGAAATGGAGGAGAAGGAAGAGGAAGAGTAGAATGAAAAATATAGGGGAAGGAAAGAAATGTCAGTAATGGAAAGATTTGAAGAGGGACTAAAAGAAGAAGAAGAAGAAGAAATGGAGGAGAAGGAAGAGGAAAAGTAGAATGAAAAATATAGAGGAAGGAAGGAAATGTCAGTAATGGGAAGATTTGAAGGGGGACTATAGCTAAAGTAAAGGAAAGAAGTAAAGTGAACAGCAGAAAAAAGTATATCTGTTCAATACAATCTGTTAGCGGCTCGTTATAAGGAAAATGTATGGAGCTGAGAAAAATGATGGCTAGCAGACCTTTTAGACCCAGTGTAGGAGTAAAGGAAATCAATATATGGTGAATAGAAATGTAGGAAAAGGTTACGCAGTATATGTTAATGGATTATTAGAAGGAAAGGAAGGAGAAAAACTGGGAATATTGGCAAGGGAAAGTAGATAAAAAATGAATCAAAGAACGTAGAAAGGAAAAAGATCTGTGAAAAATTAAAGAAGATGAAGTAACTGATTAATAATTATCTAAATCCGGAAAAAAACGAATATAATTGAGATTGAAAATTTAATTGGAAATAAAAAGGGAAAGACAAAACAAAAATAAGCATAAAAAAGAGGTCAATGGAGAGAGAGAGAGAGAGAGAGAGAGAGAGAGAGAGAGAGAGAGAGAGAGAGAGAGAGAGAGAGAGAGAGAGAGAGAGAGAGAGAGAGAGAGAGAGAGAGAGAGAGAGAGAGAGAGAGAGAGAGAGAGAGAGAGAGAGAGAGAGAGAGAGAGAGAGAGAGAGATTAAAAGCAGCAGTGAAGAGAATCATATGAGAGAAGAAGGGAATGTGTAGGAAAAAAAGGGAACATAGGAATTTTGGAGGAGAAAGGGAGGGAGAAAAGAGGCCGACAGACAGACAGACAAACACGAAAAAAGGATATCCGGCTCTCCTTTGCCCTGTCACTTGTTCTCGTTTTTTTTTCACATCTTGTTAAAAAAAGTGCGTAGAAAGCATATAAAGAAAAACAGGAAAGAGGATCAGGAAGAGATAAACGGAATAGAAGGGAAGGGAAGGAAAGAAAATGGAACAGCCTGATATATAAAGTTAGAATCGATACAAAAAAAAAATAAAAAAATAAACGATAATAAGGATGACAACAATAAAGAGAATAATAAAGAATAAAGATAAAATAGCAAACTGGGAGAAAAGTTAACAAATTCTGCATCAAACTCCACGCCTCCACGCTTGCCAATGCACGTGAAAAATTAATCCGGGCTTTGTCTAAGGGACGAAAAAAGAAAAGAAAAATAGAAAAGAAAATATTATACCCTATGAACGGTCCTAGGTGAAAATATTACCACGCCCTGCCCATCTCCTCGGAGAATGTAAATAACCTCAAGAGTGGAAGTTTGTCAGCAAATTTATTCCCCGCCAGAAAAAAGAAAGAAAAAATGGCGAAGGGCAAAATGAAGTGATAGCAAAAAAATATATATGTGTGGTGACGTTGAGAAATTGAAAAAGGAAAAGAAAAGTAAGGAACGGAAATAAAAGGCAAGGAAATAGAAGAATGGAAGAGGAAGAAAAGAAAAAGAGGCCAGGAAAGAAAGGGAAGGAAGAGAAAAACGTTAAGAAGTAGAGAGAGAGAAGGAAGATGAGGTAAGGAAGAAAAGAAGAAATAGAGAAAAGAAAGTGGAAAGTAAAGAGAAGAGTAAAGAAATAGAGAAAAGAAAGAGGAAGGTAAAGAGAAGAAAAGGAAAAGAAATAGAGAAAAAGAAGAGGAAGGTAAAGAAAAAAATCAAGAAATAAAGGGAAGGAAGAGGAGGGTAATAAATATAAAGGATGAAGAAATAGAAAGAAAAGGAAGAGAAAATAAACCAAAAGGGTAAAGAAATAAAGGAAGGAAATATATAGAAAGGAAGTTGACGATAAAGAAGGAAAGAGAAGGAAGGAAAGCTTAAGAAAAAAGATCAGAAAAAAAGAAAGAAAAGTTAAAGAAATAAAAAGAAAGGAAGAAGATAAGGAAAGATTGATCAAGAACGAGAGGAAAAGTAGAGAAAAAGAAAGAGAAAAGGTCATTAAATAAAAAAAGGGAAAAAGAAGGTAAAGAAAAAATGACGAATATGCAAGTGGAGAAAAACGACGCGACCTTAGTCTTTTTTTTTTTAGTTTAAATCTTTATTTCATGTCCTTGATTTTTTTCTTCTCTTTTAGTGAGGAAAAAGTCGTCTATATGAAACATTCCCAGAGAGCCGAGGTGTGAGGAGGAATGAGAGAGAGAGAGAGAGAGAGAGAGAGAGAGAGAGAGAGAGAGAGAGAGAGAGAGAGAGAGAGAGAGAGAGAGAGAGAGAGAGAGAGAGAGAGAGAGAGAGAGAGAGAGAGAGAGAGAGAGAGAGAGAGAGAGAGAGAGAGAGAGAGAGAGAGAGAGAGAGAGAGAGAGAGAGAGAGAGAGAGATTTACATAGATTTACATAGAAAATCAGACCACACAGACCACATGGTCCAAACTTGGTGGTCTGTCCTTAAACCTAAGTGATTTTACATTAATCAGAAGACTCCAAAACGTTGCACTTCTACTCTAGTTGATATTAAGTTGAAGGAAGTGACGGTCGAGCTTATTTTTGAAGGAGTCAATCGTGTTACACTGGACCACTGATGGTGGGAGCTTATTCCATTCTCGCACTACAACGTTGGTGAAGAAAAATTTGGTGCAGTCTGAATTTACTTGTCTACATCTGAGTTTTACGCCATTGTTCCTCGTGCGCAAAGTGTCATCGATCATAAACAGTGTTGATCTGTCTACATTCGTGAAACCATTAAGTATTTTAAAACATTCGATCAATTTTCCTCGGAGGCGACGTTTCTCAAGAGAGAACATGTTAAGGGTAGAAAGCCTTTCTTCGTAGGATTTGTTGCGCAAGGAAGGGATAATTTTCGTTGCCCGACGCTGAACACCTTCTAATTTAGCAATATCCTTTGCATGGTGGGGAGACCAAAACTGTACCGCATATTACAAGTGGGGTCTGACTAAACTGTTGTAGAGCGGGAGTATTACATCTTTACTCTTAAATAAAAAGTTTCTTTTAATGAAGCCCAACTTTCTGTTCGCTTTATTTGCTGCATCGATGCATTGCTGTGAGAATTTGAGGTTTGACGCTATTTTGACCCCCAAGTCCTTGACGCATTGAACGCTTTTGAGTTTAACGCCGCGCATTTCGTAATCAAACTTATTCCTCGTTCCAACTTGAAGGACCTGGCACTTGTCTACGTTAAAGGGCATCTCCATCTATCCGACCAAGTTGAAATTTTGTGCAAATCCTCTGAGGCTTTGCCTGTCTTCGTCAGTGAGAACCGAGTTACCAATCTTGTGTCGTCTGCAAATTTACTAATGCGGTTATTGAGTCCAACATCCACGTCGTTGATGTAAATAATGAAGAGCACTGGGCCAAGAACCGAGCCCTGAGGGACGCCACTAGTGACCGGCGCCCACTCTGAGTTAAATCCGTCAATCACTACTCTTTGTTGTCTGTTTCTCAACCAATTGCGATCCATTGGTTTACCTGACCGTTAATACCTATTTGTTTTAATTTGTAAAGCAATTTATGATGCGGGACTTTATCAAACGCTTTCTGAAATCAAGATAGACTACGTCCAGTGATTTGGTTACGTCATAAACAGTGAAGAGGTCGTTATAAAAGGTTAATAGATTTGATAGGCAGGATCTTTGTTTCGAAGCCATGTTGTGAGTCCCCAATAATGAGTGGCTTTCAAGGTAACTCACAATTTTGTCTCTAATTATGCCCTCAAGTAGCTTACCCACAACCGAAGTTAGACTAATGGGCCTGTAATTACCTGTACTTTTTTGTCTCCTTTCTTAAAAATCGGTGTCACGTTAGCCTTTTTCCAATCTGAAGGGACCATGCCTTGTCGCAAGGACATATTGAATACGGTTGTGAGGAGGAGAGTATTTCACTTTTGTTTCTTTCAGCAGAGTTGGATATACTTTGTCAGGTCCAGGACTTTTATTTGTTTTAAGTGATTTGAGGGCTTTAAGGACTTCATCGGGTTTTATTTCAAAGTTAGACAATGCATGCTCGGGATTTACATTAGTACTGGAGTTGGTGGTGGTGGAGGACTGTTATTATTAAACACTGAGGAAAAGTAATTATTTAATAGGTTTGCAACGTGTTGGCTGTCAGTCACTAGTGCACCGTCGCTGTTTGTTAAAGGTCCAATTCCACTTCTGATCGCCTTTCTGTTGTTTATGTAACTGAAGAAGGATTTCGGATTATTTTACAGTTGGCTGCAATATTTTCTTCATATCTACGCTTTGCCTGATGCACTAATCTTTTTACTCGTCGCCTGGCATCATTGTAAAGTCTAATGTTTCAAGCGTGCTTTGGTCTTTCTTTAACCTGTAAGACAATTTTCTCCTTGACTGAGTGTTTAATTTCGCTATTAAACCAAGGTGGACTTTATTAGTGTTAATTCGCTTCGCACAAGGGGACAAATGTGTCCTGCTGAGTAAGTGATTTTAAAGTTTAGCCAGACGTCCTCTGCATTGCCGTCATCTGATAGTTGCATATCTATTAGTTTTCGTCGGATTTCTACGAAGTTGGCTCTTTTGAAATTGGGCACCTTAACTTTATTTTCAGTCACCGATGTTTGAGCTCTAATGTCAACGCGCACTAGTTTATGATCGCAGGAACCGAGGTGTTCTCCTACCGTGACATTACTGACTAGGTTATCTTGGGTCGCTATAACAAGGTCAAGTATGTTATTTTGTCGAGTTGGTTCAGAAACCATTTGGCTTAGATAATTTTCCTCTAGAAATTGATCATTCTATGGGACTCACCTTCTGTACCCGACAGTGTCGCCCAGTCGATATGGGGAGGTTAAAGTCTCCCAGTATCAGTGAGTCGCTGTTATTAAGTGACTGCCTTAAGACGCTGTACATTTCAAGATCGCCATCAAGTGATTGCCCCGAGGCCTGTAAGTGACAGATACATTTAAATTGACTTTTGTAATGTTTACTCGCACGCACAAATGTTCAACGTTACTGTTTCTTGGTGTTTTGTCAGTAGGTTGCAAGTAGCTTTTGACAAAAAGGGCGACACCACCCCCTCTACGGTTTACACGATCATTGTTGAAGAATCTGTAGCCATCTATGTTGTATTCGGAACTTAAATCAATATTAGTGGTGTCGATAAATGTTTCGGTTATAGCAATTACGTCAAAGTTTTCTGTCAGAGCAAGACATCGCAGTTCATCAAATTTGTTTCTTAGGCTACGCGCATTGAAACTAAGGACTCTTAGGTTATCTTGAAGCTTGGTAATAGAGTTACTGGAGGGCTCAATGTTACGAGTCTGTTGCGGTGTATGGTGTCTATTTACACGGGCGGGATGGAAGGACGTGGCTGAGAGTCGTTTTTTGTTGTTCGGGCGTTACGTACGGCGTTGTTGAGGAGCCTTCCGAATCTGGCTGCCCCTGATGGGGACAGGTGGCGCCGTCCCTTTGAAGAGAGAGAGAGAGAGAGAGAGAGAGAGAGAGAGAGAGAGAGAGAGAGAGAGAGAGAGAGAGAGAGAGAGAGAGAGAGAGAGAGAGAGAGAGAGAGAGAGAGAGAGAGAGAGAGAGAGAGAGAGAGAGAGAGAGAGAGAGAGAGAGAGAGAGAGAGAGAGAGAGAGAGAGAGAGAGAGAGAGAGAGAGAGAGAAAGCAAAAGGATGAAAGGAAACTGCTGAGAAAAAGTGGAGAGAAAGAAAAAAAGTGAGAGTGGTCGAGATGAGACAAAGAGACATGGGAGGAAGAAGGAAGGACGGAAATGACGAAAAGAGGAGGAGGAGGAAGAGGAGGAGGACTTTGTTTGGATGAGGAGAAAAGACAGGCAGAACGAAGGGTCATCTTTGTGTAAGCTCACGTCTCAAACCCATCTGCCTAGTTTGACATGTTTAAAGGAGGAGGAGGAGGAGGAGGAGGAGGAGAAGGAAGAGGAAAAGGAAGAAGAAAAAGAAGAAGAAGAAGAGAAGGAAGAGGAAGTGTAGAAGCTATGTAGGAGGAGGGAAAGGAGAAGAGGAATAGCTGCTTAACAGGGAACACAGCACAAGGATAAAGAAGAAGTATGGAGGTCAATTTAAGGGATGACGATGATAACCTAGAAGGAGGATGCAAAGGAGAGACTCAACCCACCAAACACAGTGGCTGGGTATGAAGTGGAGAATGGAGTGGAGGAAACACCAAAGAATGAGTATGGAGTGAGGGAGAAGGGATGACGAGATACAGAGATGCTGGGAAGATGCTAAACACTTGAGGTTGACAGACAGATGGCAAAGAAAATGAGAATAGTTGTAGTAGTAGTAGTAGTAGTAGTAGTAGTAGTAGTAGTAGTAGTAGTTAGAGGCACGGATGACGACAGATGACAAATAATATAATAGTTACATAGTTATAGTAGCAGATAGTTAGGTAGAGAAGATGGTAGTGATATTTTTAGTCATGTTAGTGTTAGTAAAGACGGGATGAAACTAGACGCGAATGGGTTGTTTCTTTTAATCAATGCGGTAGGATGGAGGTGATTCGGGATTGTGAGGAAGAATGTGAGGAAGATGGAGATAGTGAAGGTTTTGATGGTGATGACAGATAGTGAGAGAGAACATGAGAAAGATAATGATGAAAAGTTTGGGTTATGATAGAGTAGTGACAAACAGACAAACATATATGCAGACAGACAGAAAGGCAAACAGACAGACAGACAGACGCAGAAGGAGGCGGAGAAGATGCTTGGTCGAGATGCTGAAACGCAAATTCAGTATGTGAGCGTGATTGGATGTTGGAGGAAGAGGAGGAGGAAGAAGAGGGTGGAGGAAGAAGAGGTGGAGGAAGAGGTGGAGGAAGAAGAGGAGGAGGGAGTTAGTCTGAAGAGGAGGAAGTGAGGCAAGGAGTAGAGTATCAGTCTGAAGATGAGGAAGAGGAGTAGAGGAGAAGGGAGCCAATTCTAAGAGGAAGAGGAAGAAGAAGTTTGAAGAAGAGGAAGAAGGGGAAAAAGAGGGATTATGTTTGTTAGGAAAGGACAAGGACAGTTTGAACAGGAAAAAAATATAAGAGGGAGAGGAAAGAGATTTTAAGGAGGAACAGAAGAGCAGAAGTTTGAAGAGGAAGAACAAGAGGAGGAGGAGGAGGAAAAGAAGGGGAGGAGGAGGAGGAAAAGAAGGGGGAGTGAGGAGGCGGTCAGTCGGGAGAGAGAGAGAGAGAGAGAGAGAGAGAGAGAGAGAGAGAGAGAGAGAGAGAGAGAGAGAGAGAGAGAGAGAGAGAGAGAGAGAGAGAGAGAGAGAGAGAGAGAGAGAGAGAGAGAGAGAGAGAGAGAGAGAGAGAGAGAGAGAGAGAGAGAGAGAGAGAGAGAGAGAGAGAGAGAGAGAGAGAGAGAGAGACATTGACAAAAAGACAATTCCATGAAAAGAGGAAAAACACGAAACTACTACAAGAAGAAGCAGAGGAACCGAAGGAAAGAGGAAGAGAAAGAAAAGCAAAAGAAGAGAAAAAAAACTTCCAACACATCTATTTTTGTGTCTTTCATTCTTCACCCACAAGACGAAGAAAAAACGAAGACCAGCAACAAAAACTTACTAATCATTCCTTTTAAACAAGTAATCAAACGCACAGGTAGAATGTTGTCACCTTACCTCTTCTTTTCTCTCTCCTCCTCTTCCTCCTCCTTGTTTTAATTTTCCTACCTCTTTTCTTGGTTCCTTTTCTCCTCTCCATTCTCTTCCTCCATGTTTCTCCTTCTTCCCTCCTTCGTTCCTCCCTTATTCTTGTCTTACTTTCTACTCTCCTTTCCCTCTACACTTTCTTCTTTCCTCTTTGCTTTATCTCCTCGTAAACAGGTAACAGAGGACGGTACTGGAGCCCTTTGCCATGTTTCTTCCTCCTCCTCCTCCTTCTTCCTCCTTCTCCAATACTATTAACACTCTGGCGAAATGACCTCTTAAAACACCTGTCCTAAATTGCACCTGTATTCATTTACATCCTGGACAGACAGGGACACCGATTTGAAGGTAGGAGAGACACAATCACCGTCACGTTGTCGAGATTTCGTCTGCTAAGGAAGGATGCTGGCGCGTGTGTCCTGTTTTCTTGTCTCTTGTTCCTTCGTTTTCTCTCCCCTCCCGTCCCTCGTCCATCAGGTGATAAGTTGGGTAATGTATCTCCTTGTCCTTCTGCCCTCGGTGCTATTCTTCTTTTTTCTTCTTCGCCTTGTTTCTGTAAAGTGTGTGTGTGTGTGTAGAGAGAGGTAGGTAGGTGTAGGTAGAGAGGCAGGGATAGACAGCAAAGAAAGGAAAGGAACAAAAGAAGGATGAGAGAAATGATGGAAGGAAGAAAGGAAAGGAAAGGAGAGAAAGGAAGAACAGAAACAAATGGAAGAAAGAAAGGGTAAAGAAAGGAAGAGAAGGAATGAAAGAATGGAAAGAAAGGAACTAGGTAAGAGATATGCAGTTAGACAGGTATTTAGGTTAGTGAAACTATATAAAGGTAGTCAAGATAGGGAAGAAAGGGTTGTCCGTGTGTATGTGTGTGTGTGTGTGTGTGTGTGTGTGTGTGTGTGTGTGTGTGTGTGTGTGTGTGTAATCTTTTTGCATCGCCAAAATAGCTCCAAAGGCACCTTAAGCTCCTAGTTGGTCTGACGAGGCAGGGGATGGGTAAGGGCAGGAGGAAAGAAGGAAGAAGGAAGGAAGAAGGAAAGGAAGGAGGGAAGAAAAGAGATGGAGAGGATGAATCAAAAGGAAGGAAGGAACGAATGGGAAAGAAAGGAAAAAGGAGAAAAAGAATGGAAAGGAAAAGAAAGGAAGAAGGATAACGAAGGAGAGAGGGAGAGAGAGAGAGAGAGAGAGAGAGAGAGAGAGAGAGAGAGAGAGAGAGAGAGAGAGAGAGAGAGAGAGAGAGAGAGAGAGAGAGAGAGAGAGAGAGAGAGAGAGAGAGAGAGAGAGAGAGAGAGAGAGAGAGAGAGAGAGAGAGAGAGAGAGAGAGAGAGAGAGAGAGAGAGAGAGAGAGTAAAGAGAGAGAGAGAGAGAGAGAGAGAGAGAGAGAGAGAGAGAGAGAGAGAGATAGAGAGAGAGAGAGAGAGAGAGAGAGAGAGAGAGAGAGAGAGAGAGAGAGAGAGAGAGAGAGAGAGAGAGAGAGAGAGAGAGAGATAGAGAGAGAGAGAGAGAGAGAGAGAGAGAGAGAGAGAGAGAGAGAGAGAGAGAGAGAGAGAGAGAGAGAGAGAGAGAGATAAGGTGAGGGGGAGTGGAGCAGTAACTTGTAAGGGGAGATTAAATATTGATGGGGCTGACAAATTAAAAGGGTCGGAATAAAGGATGAGAGGGGAGAGGGATTATTGAAAGAACACTGATTAATGAAGGAGAAAGGCAGGTAACATATAACACCTGAATAAAAGATGCGACTCGAAGAAATGGATTGTGTGTGAATGTGTGTGTGTGTCTGTGAGTATGTATGTTTGAGAGTGACAGACAGACAAACAGACAGGTAGAAAATAGACAGTAGCTGGAGATGGTGATGGTGATGGTGGTGATGGTAATGGTGGTGATGGTGGTGGTGGTCTTCTCATAAATTTTAATGGTGGACTCTGTTTTTTTCTCTCTTTTAAATTTCATCGCATTTTTTGTTATCCTGTTAACATTTATTCGTGTAACCTATTTTCCATTTACTTGTTTATACTTTCCTCCTTCACTCCACCTCCTTCTTCTCCTCTTCGTTCTCTTCCTTTCCTTTCATAACTTTTCGTCCCTCTTCCTTCCCCTCCTTGTTTCCTTCCTTCCTTCCTTCTTCATCTTCCATTCCAGCATCATGAGGTCATTCCCTTGTTTTCTCTCATTATATTTATCTCCTCTCTCTCTTCCTCCTGCAGCCTCCTCTCTCCTTACTATTATCCTCCCTACCTCTTTCTTCCTTCCCAGTTCTCCTTTATTCTTGCGTCCTCTCTTCTTCATTCTTTTCTTAACACTATTTTTCCTTCTATCCCTAATTTCTTTCTCTTTTGTCATTTTTCTTCCTTCTTTTCCTCCTTTCCGCCTCGTCTTCTGCACACACACACCTTGCCTCTCTCTCGTCTAGTCCTCCTCCTCCTCCTCCTCCTCCTCCTCCTCTTCCTCCATCCAGCCTTTGTCGTCCTCGTGATCTCCTATGGATTTGACACTAACTTTTTTCCTCCTTTCCTTCCTTCCTTCCTTCCTTCCTCTTTTTTTCTCTCTCCTGAAGACCCTTCCTCGTGTTTTTCCTCTTCCTTTACTGTCCTCGCGTTCCTGAGTTCATTCATTTCCTCCTCCTCCTCCTCCTCCTCTTCCTCCTCATCCTCATCTTCTTGCTCCTCCTTTTCTTCTTCCTCCTTGTCCAGTTTCCGCTTCTTCTTTTCATTTTCTCTCCTAACCTGTTTTTTATTATTTTTTTTTTGTCTTCATAGTTTCTTCTAAGGTTTCATTCTTTCTTGTGTGTGTGTGTGTGTGTGTGTGTGTGTGTGTGTGTGTGTGTGTGTGTGTGTGTGTGTACATTTAATACAGACTGACCTTCAACGCCACAGAGAGGAACCACCAGAGCCTCAAAATCGAAGTCTTACCTGAAAAGAGGGAAGGAAGAATCAACATTAGTATAGAAAAAATATCATGAATCGTAAAAATAAAACTAATGTGTGTGTGTGTGTGTGCGTGTGTGTGTGTGTGTGTGTTGTGTGTGTGTGTGTGTGTGTGTGTGTGTGTGTGTGTGTTAAAAATATATATACACACACGTAGTACATATATATAGTTCCTGGCATGTCCCTCACACACACTGTTGAGTCTCCCCTTCGCCAACTCTCCTCGCCTCTTGCTTCCTCTTGCCTCTTGAAAAAAAAAGTAAAAAAAAAGTATCAGACTCTTAGTACGTCCCCTATTGTTGTTGTTGTTGATGATGATGTTGTTTTGCGATGTGAGTTTTCTTGCTTATTTTTGTATTGTTTTACAAGAATCTCCTTTTGTTTATTTTTTTCTAGAGTTTACGTCATATATATATTCGTACAATTATATTTTTTTTCCCTTCTTTTAATCTCTTTTTTTCCTCTTCCTCCTCTTCCTCTTCCTTTTCCTCCATTTTATCTTACTCATTTTTTCTTCCTGTTCCTCCTCCTCCTCCTCCTTTTTGTTTTAATTTTCCTACTCCTTTTCTTGGTTTCTTTTCCTCCTCCACGACCTCCTCCTCCTCCTCCTCCTCCTCCTCCAGAATTCATTTTGACCATAACCCTGACCATCTCTACCTCACGTCTCCTCCTTACCTAACCTCCTCTTCTCTCCTCCACAGCCTCCTCCTCCTCCCTCCTTTAGCTCCCTTTTCCCAACTTCTCAATTCTCTCCACATTTTTTCCCCCTTTCTTCCCCTGCCCATTCTTTTCGTCACGCCCCCTCTTCTAACTTTTCAATAGCCTCTCCTTTTTTTTCCTTTTCTCCCTTCCCCTTTCTTTTATTTTTAATTATTCCCCTCCTTCTTCTCTTCTATTTTCTCCCCATTTTCCCTTCTTTTCTTCCCTTCTTTCTTTCCTTCTTAACTGAACAGCCCTCTCTCTCTCTCTCTCTCTCTCTCTCTCTCTCTCTCTCTCTCTCTCTCTCTCTCTCTCTCTCTCTCTCTCTCTCTCTCTCTCTCTCTTTAAGGCCAAAACCCGTAAATTATCAGACAGCATTATGAACCTTCTGACAGGAGTGAAGATGGGCGAGAATCCTTTGTTGGCAGTGAAGTGTGATGCGACTAGAGAGAGAGAGAGAGAGAGAGAGAGAGAGAGAGAGAGAGAGAGAGAGAGAGAGAGAGAGAGAGAGAGAGAGAGAGAGAGAGAGAGAGGGGGTGGTGTGTGTGTGTGTGTGTGTGTGTGTGTGTGTGTGTGTGTGTGTGTGTGTGTGTGTGTGTGTGTGTGTTCTCACGTTTTTCAGATACTATAGGAATGAATTGAGTTTTATTTTTTTATGTTTCCTGTCTTCGTGTGATGATGTAACGGATGGTTATGGAAGGTCGTTATGATGGTGATAGAGGTGATGTTGGTGTAGGTGGTGGTGGTGGTAATAGCTATAGGTGGTGATGGTGGTGATGGTGGTGGTAGTTTGGTCTAAGGGTGATGGTGATGGTAGTACTGGTGATGATGGTGGATAGTGGCGGTGCTGGTGGTGATGTGATGATGAAGGATGGTGATGGTAGTGACGGTGGTGGTGTTGGTGGTGGTGGTGTTATCTCCAGCACGTCCCCGTTTTAGTGGTGATGGGAAGATATTAAACTAATCTCATTATTAATATTAGCAAGAGCTGGACGTTTTTTTATCTCGGGGGCTCACGTTTTTATTTTTTTATACCTTGTCGACAAGCGGAAGGGCGAGTGCAGATAGATAGATAGATAGATAGATAGATAGATAGATAGATAGATAGATAGATAGATAGATAGGCCTGACTGAAACAAACAATAAAATACAACAAATAATAAATAAAACAAACAATAAGCGAATAAATAAATAGATGTAATAGATAACAGACAAACAACAACAAAAAATGACGATAGCTGGAACAATTATAGATAGATAGATAGATCAGCCTGACTGAAACAAATAATAAAATAAAGCAAATAATAAATAAAACAAAGAATAAGCATATAAATAAATAGATATAATAGATATAATAGACAAACAACAACAAAATGACAGTAGCTGAAACAATAAAATAAAACATAATAAATAAGAATAGACGAAATAAGATATAAACAATGTACAAATAATAAACAAATAAAAAAAATTAATAATAGGCCTAAATCGACATGTAGTAACAATTTATAATACAACCAGTGTAATTAATTATTATCGGGGAATAGATCTAGATTACTATTTTTTTCATAACGGCCGCTAAAATTATGTGTGTGAGTTCCTCTATAGCAAGACAAAAAGCAAAAAAGAAAAAAAAGTTGTATAATTTTTTTCCCCAATAAAGGGCCTCATTAATATTTATTTTTCCCCAAATTGCTGGTTGGCCATATTCATATTTCCTGTATTTCTATATTGGAGGCATTTCAGTATTAATTTTTGCAAGGGGGAGGGAGGCGGGGGGTGGGGGGGGGGGGGATGTAGGACGCAGTGACGTTGTTTCTGTAAATATACGACTCTTTGTATTAATTATATGTACATTAGCAGCTGTTTTTTTGTTTCTTTTTCCTATGTGTGAGTGTGTTTCGTGTTTTACTCTTTCAAACGATGCCGATTTGATTATATATATACCTTTCTTTTTAATATGTTCTTATGTGTTTATTAGTATTCATCATATCCACGTCAACTTCTGTCATTAATGTTTTTTTTTTTATGAGACTTTGGTATACGTGTTTTACTGTTTCTATCGCTGCCGGTTTTGTTATGTATTTGCCTTTGTTATAAATCTATTCCTATGTGTTTATTCTGTGCTCATCATATGCACGTTAACTACTGTCCTCTTGTTCTTGGTTGTCCTCTTGTTTTGATTGTCCTCTTCTTGGTCCTCCTTCGTGTTTTTCTTCTTCTTCGTCTCCTTTTCTCCTTATTCGTTTTCCTCCTCCGTCTCATGTTTCTTTTTTTTTACTTGTTAACCTTTATTTTTTGGTTGTTCCTTCTTTCCTTCTTTTTCGTCAACTTTTTCTTTCTCTTTTTATTCTTGTGGGGTTTCTCTTCTGTTTTAAATATATTCCTGTGTGGTTATTTCGTATTTATTATATACATACTCGTACTATTATTAGTGTATTTTTTTCGGTGAGTTAATTTGTCCTTTCTAATTCACTCTGCATCACTTTATTTATTTTGTATGTGCCGTTCGTTTAAGTTTTCTCCAATGATTAGCTTATTCGACAATGATAGTTTTATGTGGGTATTTGCATTCATTATATATGCACATTAGCTTTCATTAATCTTTCACCATGAGACGCAATTTTCTTTCTACTTCACTCTTTGCAACTTATTTATTATATATGTGTCATTATTCTGAGTTTTCGACACTGATAGTTTGATGTGATTATTGTTATTCATTAAAAGCAAATTAGTTAGTCATTAGTGTTTATATTCTTCTTCATCAGGCACTTTATCCTTCCCACTTTGTCCTTCCTCTGTACAACACCTTATTTATTATCATGTGGCCTCGACAATGATGGTTAAAGATGATACTTACCTCTCTGTCGCGTTTCCCTTTAACATGTTTAGTCGGATTTGAATTAAGCCTCCGCGACGAGTACTCATTTTGCTTCGAGTTCTGCCGACACGTAATGTGCTTCAGATTCCCTTCACTTTAACATTATTCCGTGAAAGCATCGAGGGGAAGGGAGAGGATTAGTTTATCGTCTGGTGTTGTCGCTAGTAATGTCGTGATGCAACTATTTTTACTTCCATCTCGTTTCCAATCAACCTTTTGTTTATATTCCAGCATTAGGTAAACAGAGGAGGCATTAATGTTGGTGCGCTCAGTTTCATCACCACGTAGAGGAGTGGGAGTGCATTTTTATGATTAGTGGTTGTTGTTGTTGATGTTGTTGATGTTAACCTTCTTCTTTTTCTTCTTCTTTTTCTTTCTCTTTTTCTTTCTTTCTTCTTTCTTTTTTTCTTTCTTTTTTTCTTTCTTTATTTTTTCTGTTTTTCTTTCTATCTCTTTCTTTCTTTCTTTTTTTCTTTCTGTCTGTCTGTCTGTCTTTCTTTCTTTCTTTCTTTCTTTCATTCTTTCTTTCCTTCCTTCCTTCCTTCCTTCCATCCTTCCTTCCTTCCTTTCTTCCTTCTTCTTCTTCTTCTTCTTAGTATTAGTATTAGCATTAGTATTACAAGAGACCGATCAGGTAGGATTACGAACACTATAAACCAGCTGTTCACTTGCCCCCCAACACCTGAAACGCCGACAAAGAGAAAATGAAAGTAAAATCGAGGAGAGAAGTAAAAAGAGGAGGAGATAATACGAGAAGATTACACAAGCGGAAGGACAGAGGGTAATACATATTCTAAAATCCACAAGTAAACATAGACTATATATATTTTAATTCCCGCTTGGGTGAACTGCACTATATTTATCAGAGAGCAAGTATTTTTTTTCCACCTTTCTGGGAATAGTGGACGCATTTCCGTTGCAACTTTAGCGCAGTGCAATGTGTTTATTGGAACGTTTGTATTTTCTTATAATTTTCTGCGACTTTAATCATTTTTATAGACATTTATAGATGCTGGACTTTACCTGGGAAGAGAGATTTAGTGATTGTTATAAGATCATGAGTGAACAGCTACTTCTTTAAACCATCATTGCCGAGGCTTTAAGGAATGACACATGATGATAAATAAGGTGTTGTACAGAGGAAGGACAAAGAAGGAATGATAAAGTGCCTCATGAAGAAGAATATAAACACTAATGACTAACTAATTTGCATTTTTTACCAATAATCACATCAAACTATCACATCAGACGAGCCGGACCGTGTGTTAGGGTGGATCAAGTCTTCAGATTTCTTATGGGAGAACTAATATTAAGGTTTTCTGTTAAGATTATAAAAAAATTAACTCAAAAATGGCAATAGTTAAACACATATTCATTGGAGAAGACAAAACCGGACAAAAGGATTAACAGACTGGGAAAGAATTGATTTAAAAAGGCCCAAGGGGAGACTTGTGAGTGTGATGTATTTTAAGAGCGTACGGAATGCTTACCTCAAAATTGGACGAGAGAAGCAAAGAACGTAAGCCAATGGAGACGCTTGGGAGAGGCCTAGGTTCTGTAGTGTAATGATAGACTAATGATAATGATGATGATGATGAATTAATTTTATAGACACTTAGATAATGAGTTGTTGTGGAGCTAATTGTTTTCTTTTTTTTTAATATTTTCTGTTGGTCAGCAAATTTTCCTCACCCTAGAGTCGGGTTGGACAGTATAGTTTTAACGAAAGGACAGTATTTTTTTTTTGTGTGTGTGCGTGTGTGTGTGTGTGTGTGTGTGTGTGTGTGTGTGTGTGTGTGTGTGTGTGCTCTCTCCTCTTCCTCTTCCTCTCACCCTCCTCCTAGTCCTTCTCCCCTCTTCCACTCTCCCCAAACGCTTCCTTCCTCTTCCCTCCTCCCTCCTCTTACCTCCCACCCTCCTCTACGCCCCTCTCCCCCTCTTCCCAGCTCTCCTCTCCTCTCCTCCTCTCTCCTCTGCCTTCCCTTTAGTTTTTTTTTGTGCGTGTGTTTGCTTTTGATGGTGAACGAATTCCCATCAACTCTTTGCACAAACTGGCCTGAATGAGTTGGAAAAGGATTAGAATTTGTGTGTTTTATGGCGCTGAATCCCCTCTATCGACACTCAGACGAGATGGACCGTACTGACTAAAAAAAGGGAAGGTCACTACATTTTTATTTTACTGTTGTACTAAAAAAAAAATTATGATCACTTAGAAATAAACGAACGAACTGTATCATGTTAAAGAGGGTAATTTTCTCCCTTAAAACTACCCACATGCTGTCCTGAAGACCACTCATCAACCCGGACTCTAGAGGAAAACGTCCAAGTGAATCAAGAACGAGTTCCGGGGCAGCATGAGCAAGAGAAGATGGCGCCACCAAAAACACTTGCCTGCGCCATGACGGGCTGGGGCCAACTTCCATCCAGGCCCCTCAAGAGAGTCTACCGGCGCAACAGGCGTAATACACGTAAAAATAAAATATATATGCTGTTGTTTGCCTGATTATCTTCTGTTATGCTGTTTGTTGGTTAATGTTCTCTCGTTGATGCTGTTGGTTGACTGGTTTTATTCCCTTTAAATTCTTGCTGAACTCATTTCCGTCACCAGGGTCATTATTCTTAAACGACTTGGCACCTCCCTCAGTTCCCCTCCCTCCTTCTCCCTCCTCCCTACCCGACCATCCACCGCCAGAAACGCTACCATTTAACTGTTACCCTCCCCCTGCCCCTATCCTCCCTCCTTTTCCTTTCCCCTCCTTTTCCTTTCCCCTCCTCTCCCTTTCCTCCCCTCCCACTTCCTTCTTTTCTCCCTCTCTCCCTTTGCCACTAAATGCTCTTACTTAACTTGTCTCGCCCGTCTCCTCACTCACTCTCTTTACCAGCCGTGTTAGCGAGTATTGGTATTGTTTTCATGTGTGTGTTTGGGGGGGAGGGGAGAGGAGTGTTAATGAAGGGTTTAATTGATGTTTGTTTGTGTCTGTATACTTAATTGTCTGGGTCTGTCTGGGAAAGGGCAGGAAGGGAATGGTAGAAAAGGGATGAGTTATGGGAAGGGAAGGCATAGTAAAGCATGGGACGGGATGTGAATTGGAAGTGGAAGGAATAAGAGGAAGGGTGGAGGAGGAACCCGGGAGGAGGGATGGTGAGGAGGGGAAGGAAAGGAGGTATAGGAACTGGGTGGAATAATTTGATGGTTGTTTATCTGTTCGCCTGTGTGTCTGTGCTCATTCTGACTCGCCTTTCCTTATAGCAACACATTTCTCCTGTGACTTGTTGATCATGCATATCTACGTTTACAGCGACACGTGTTCATTGATTATCAGGAAAAGAAGCTGAAGGTGTGGGGTTGGTGGAAGGGTTCGAGCAGCTTCACGATTAGCGATACGTGTTCATTTATTATTGGGATCTATTATTAGGATTTATTAGGCTTTATTATTAGCGATACGTGTTCATTTATTATTAGGAAAAGGAGCGAAAGGTGTGGGGTTGGTGAGAGTGTTCGAGCAGCTTCACGATTCGCTTAAACGATTCGCTGCGGGACTCGAACTCACTCGTCAGCAGCTCTTCACTCTCACGGCAGACTGCATTATTGTTATTATCATTTACCTGAAGCTTAAGAAACGGTCTAACGCAGAGTAGCATGTGTAGATAGTGGTGGGGATCGTGACTTAAAGGATAGAAAGAAAAGGTGTTGGGGTGGAGGCGAGAGGAGGAAATAAGGAAAACGTAATGCAATGGAAGTTATGAATTTATGAGGAATATAAATATAAAAAAAAGGTGATTGGGTGGTTAATATCAATGATCGGTAATTAAATAGTTGAAAAAGACTCAAGTTTCGAACGAGCGGTCAGCGGGCAACAGCACTCAGCCTTGCCTCGCCCCGCCTCCCATGACGTCACAGAACTCCCGCGCCTGCGCACACCAACACGCCGACGCCTGGCGGTCACATTGGTGTCTCCATTGACTTACTCGTTACTTTCCTTTCAATAATAACCTTAATCGTTTTTTTTTAAGCATGTATTATTCTAGTCAATATTAGACTGTCACTTTGCACGATCTTCTTTTTATTTACCTTCCAGTAGCGCTCACATTTGACACCTTGACACAATAATTACGACAGTTAACCCTTAGAGTCGGAGTTTTCTATTCTTTCAAAGGACGAGTCACCCTACCATACGTCCTCGCTGTCCCTTCCGCGAATCCCTGGCCTTCAGTGATCAGTCCGGCGTGGCGCGAGGGTGTTAGTGTGTCAGTGTTTGTGTTTGTCCTCGGCGGTAAACTGTGACCAGGCCCGGAGGTGGTGTCGAGGTCAGGTGAGCCAATCAATTAAGTGTCATGAAATACCCGTTACCTTGACGACCTGTTTGGCGGCATGCAATTTGTGAAGCTTAGCGCTCGGCCGTTCCAGGAAGCGTTAAGGTGAAAGGTCCCCCAACACTATACTGTAGCCCGGGTAGGGAGTGGATCATCTGCTCTGCTCGGCGTTGACAAGGGTTTTGAATGTTTGTATCGTTTAATATATACGGTTAGGATTTACAGAGTCAGGGATCAAGGGTATCATATGAAAGTTGAGGTATATATAGATTTAATGTAGCATACTAGTAGGGAATAAAAATCAAAGTATCACAAATGTTTCAGATGTCATTCATAATTATCGTTATCAAAAAAAGATATATAGATTTTTCAGTTGTCTTGAAGAGATTATCATAAACATCAAGGTATCATAAGTATTCAGGTATATAAAGATTTAATGTACCATACTAGTAGGGTATAAAATTCAAGGTAGCACAAATATTTCAGATGTCATATTCTTAGGGTATTATAATTATCAAGTTATCAGAAAGTAAGATATAAAGGTATTTCAGTTGTCTTGTAGAGAACATTATAAACATCAAGGTATCATAAGAAGCAAGGTAAATGTATATATAAGAATTAAAGTATATAAAAACTAGGAGGAAATCTGCTTTAAAAAATAATATAAAAAGGTAAAGTGGTAAAGAGCAAATTATGTAATGGTCTGTTTCAACCCTTTTCCTATTTCGTCTCTACTAAGACTTGACCACTTTAAAGAGGGAAGGAGCATATAGACACTTCACTAATTAAGGGTATCAGGGCACTTCTCCTCCCGAAATTGACCTCTCTTTCGGCCACCTCTTTCGATATTTTTTTTTTTTTTGTAGGAGGAGCGAGTGGCAGGCTTTTTTTTATTATTTTTTTCTTTTTTGTGCCCTTGAGCTGTCTCCTTTGTTGTAAAAAAAAAATCTAACCTAAATTAGTAGCTTTGGGGGCATCCCTTTATTTTCAAGAGTTGGGGTTTGAGGACGAATTCAATATTTTCTATTTTTTCGTCTATTCAGCCTTTGTGTTTTGTCCTCCCACCGTTGCCTTCCTGTTCCTCTTATGTTACTGTCGAGTCTGCGGTTCGTTAACCTGTTCAGTGCTTGTTAATGTGTTTAATTTATCTTTCGTGGGAATATGTGTTTCTGTTTACCTGTTAATGTACCGTATGTGTATTTGTGTTGCGTTGGTGTTGGAATTGTTGCTGTTATGTCAAGATGGTGGTGGTGGTTGGGGTGATGGTGATGGTGGTGGTAGTGGTGGTGATGGTAGTGGTGGTGGTGGTGGTGGTAGTCGTAGTGGTGGTGGTGGTTGGGGTGATGGTGGTAGTGGTGGTGGTGGAGGTGCAATTGGTGGTGGTCTTTATCGTGTTTTTGGGGGGGAACGAGATAATTATGGTGCTTACCATTGCAATTATGTCATCCTTTTAGTGCCCCTGTGTGTGTGTGTGTGTGTGTGTGATTGGGTTTGGAATAAGTTAAATGAAAAAAGGATAACACACACACACACACACACACACACACACACACACACACACACACACACACACAACTACCATCTTTACACTCTTTCCAGTCTAACTACCAACTGCTACTAAACTACCATACCATTCTCTCTCTCTCTCTCTCTCTCTCTCTCTCTCTCTCTCTCTCTCTCTCTCTCTCTCTCTCTCTCTCTCTCTCTCTCTCTCTCTCTCTCTCTCTCTCTCTCTCTCTCTCTCTCTCTCTCTCTCTCTCTCTCTCTCTCTCTCTCTCTCTCTCTCTCTCTCTCTCTCTCTCTCTCTCTCTCTCTCTCTCTCTCTCTCTCTCTCTCTCTCTCTCTCTCTCTCTCTCTCTCTCTCTCTCTCTCTCTCTCTCTCTCTCTCTCTCTCTAGGGGGCTCGGAGTTAGCAATTTTCACCTTTATATCCTGGGGGCTCTCGCAATGAACTCGTCAAATAAAAGGGCAAGCAGGTGCGTGAGTCCATATTGCTTGCACCTGGAAATTAATGTGTGTGTTTTTTTATTACTCCGGCACAGTTTGTTTTACTTTTACTCGGAATATGAGGAGAATAGGGTAATGAGTATGTTGAGGAGGAGGAGGGAGGAGGGAAGGGTAGAGATAGGAAGAGATGGAGTTGATGGAGAGGGAAGAGGTAAAGAGACGAGAGGAGAGGATGATGGGAGAAGAGAGAAAAGGAAAGGAGAGGACAGACTTGAAGAGAACAGATTTTAGGAAAGAGGGAGAGAAGAAAGGAAAAGAAATGGGTTGCAAATGAGAGTAGAGGAAATCAGAAAATAATAAAGGAGAAAAGGAGAAGGAATGGAGATAAAGAAAAGGAAGAGGAAAATTACAAGAATGGGAGAGAGAAGAAGGAGGAGAGGAATAAGAGGAGAAGGAAGTGAGGGAGTTAGCTGTAAGAGAGAGAATGAGAGGAGGGAGAGAGACTAGGAGAAGAGGAAAAGAAAAGATAAGAAAAGAATGAAAGAGGAAAGTGTAGGGGAAAAGGAGAAAAAGAAAAGACAAAGAAGAAAGAAAAGAAAGATCGGAAATTAGAAGAGGACCAAGAAGAGGAAGAGGAGAGGAATAAAAGGAGGAGGAGTCAGTTGTAGAGGAGAGGATGAGAAAGGTAAATTTGCAGAGGAGGGGAGAGGAAAGCAGAAGAGAAGAGAGGGAAGGAGAAAAGGAAATGAGACGAAAAGAGAAGAGAGAAAGGAAAGGAGGAAAAAGGGGAGCAGAAGAGGAAAAGAGGAAGAGAATAGAGAGTAAAGGAGATAAGAATGGAGTAAAGGAGAGGAAAAGTAGGAAGAAAAAAAGAAGGAATGAAGAGAAAATTAGGAAAGAAGAGGAAGAAGGGTCATTGTCAGAAAGGAAACCAGTGCGCGAGAAAGCTATGTTTAGAAAGGACAGACAAGGAGAAGGGAAGAAGAGATAAGAAGAGGGGAAAAGAAGAGGGGAGTCTAGTTGTAAAGTTGACGATGAGAGGAGGTGCGAAGGTGTGTTTAGAAGGGATAGATAGGGAAGAGGGGTGAGGACTAAAGAGGGAGGGGGACTTGATTAGGGTGAAGTGCCTCCTGCCAGCTTCCCTTTCTTTCCCTCCCTTCATTGTATTCTCTCTCTCTCTCTCTCTCTCTCTCTCTCTCTCTCTCTCTCTCTCTCTCTCTCTCTCTCTCTCTCTCTCTCTCTCTCTCTCTCTCTCTCTCTCTCTCATACTATATTTTCTTATTTCCTCTTTTTTTCATCGTTTTCCCCTAATATTTTTTTCATCTTTTATATTTTCCATCTTTTTCTCTGCTCTCCTTTTCTTCAAACTTTTTACTTATCCTATTTTCCTTTTATTTCCCTATTTTCATTGTTTCTTTCCCTTCTTTCGCATTATTTATTTCATCATTTTACCTTCTTTTTCTCTCTCTCTCTTTACTCTCTCCTTCTCCTCAGACTTTACTTGCCTTATTTTCTTCACATTTCCTCTTTTTTTCTGTGTTCCTTTCCCCTTTATTTCATCTTCGTATTGCTTCCTTTTACCTTCTCTCTTAATCACTCTCTTCTCTTCCTCGTTCATTATTTCCTTCCTTATTTTCTATTGCTCCTCTTTTTATTCCTATTATTCTTTATTTTTTCCTTCCTCACCTGTTTCTCTCCCTTCCTGGCGTTTGCTCCTTCCTCAATCAATATAACCTCACTTCCTCCTCCTCCTGCTCCTCCTCCTCTTCAATCCTTCCTCCTCCTCCTCCTGCTCCTTCTTCCCACCCTCTCTTCTGGTTTGATGCTTCGTTTCCTCACCAACAGCAGCGTCATTACCTTCCCTCATTGTCGCTTATGAGGAGTTTTGCATCGCTCTACTGCCGTCGTGTGGCCAAACTACTGCCGTGTGTGTGTGTGTCTCTGTGTGTGTGTGTGTGTGTGTGTGTGTGTGTGTGTGTGTGTGGTGGAATGAGAGGGAGGGCTTTGGTAGTAACTGTGTGAGAGAGAGAGAGAGAGAGAGAGAGAGAGAGAGAGAGTTAAATTACCCTACTCTGTTTCAATCCGGTTGTGTGTGTGTGTCTCTCTCTCTCTCTCTCTCTCTCTCTGTCTCTCTCTTGATGACAATGCCATACGTCACATTAACGCGTCCCCCAATTACGTTCACGCCACGTCCGAGTCATGTTTTACCTGCAGAGTGTGTGTACGAGTCGTGTCCGCAGGTAATAGTACTCGTAATTGACGTGTTCACCTGGCTGTACTGTATTCATATGGTCATTTTTTCTCTCTCTCTCTCTCTCTCTCTCTCTCTCTCTCTCTCTCTCTCTCTCTCTCTCTCTCTCTCGTTTTTAATTGAAAGGTGTAATCTGAGTTGCACACGTAGTAGATTTAAAAGAGACAGCAACGGAAGGACGGTTAAAATCGAATAGTTAATAAAAGGTTGTCTTACGGTTTTAAGTTGATAGTATTTTTTTCATTACTTTGTTGTCTTTTGTAGGAGCTGTAGTTATTTAGCGGAGTGACGTTTTTATTATTTGCTTTTTCATAGTCTGCCATCTCTCACCGTAAAAGAAAATGGCGTTATGAGATCGGAAGAGCATACCGATAAAATTATGGTGAGAAAAGATACCGTGAAATGACAAAAAAAAATAACATCAAATAATATAAGACAATTTTTTTTTTTTCATAGTCTGCCATGTCTTACCGTGAAAGAAAATGGCGTTATGAGATCGGTAGAGCATAACGGTATAATAATTCTGAGAAAAGATATCGTGAAATGACATAAAAAAATAACATCTAGTAATATAAGACGTAATCAACAACAAAAAATATAAATAGCAAAAATAATTGGTAAATCTTTTCTGCCTCCGCTTGAATCTCGCCTCAGGACCATTTGGACCCCTAATTATTTTCTCCTCAAGTCCTCGACTTTCGTGAATGTCAAAGAAACGTTTATGAAGACACTGTGGAGATGCAGCGCTGAGGCAAAATATTCTTCACTTCCTCTACCGCCCAAGTGCTTCTATTTAAAGTGCGCGCCATTGTTTTGTCATAATGGGCCTCCAGAGTCTTTGAAATACGCTTCTTCTTTTTTTTCGTCTTCAAATGCGTCTGAATGTGCGTGGTGGCGTTGATTTTTCTGCATCACGGGCAGGGGATGGACGGCGGGGCGGGGCTGGCTGTTCTTCCCTCACCTGTGGTCCGCTGAGCCAGGTGCCGCGGGCGAGGCTCAGACCGGACGCAGCTTCTTAATGCGTTTACCTGTGTGGCTGAGGAGAAAGTAGTAACAGGTAAAGATAAAGGTGAAACTACGGATTGCCTCGGTGCTTTTCTTCGTCGCAGTGTCCCTTTTAGTTACATGAGGGTTTGTAAATATGATGAAGGTAGTTGGCGAGCTGCAAAGTGGGATTTTACTGGTTTAAATTAGGAGGACGAAGTAATATGTAAAGGTAAAGCTGGCCTCGGTGGTCAGTCAACCTATCAATCTTCATGTCTCTGTCCGCATATGTTTATCTCTCTAGTTACTTGTCTATGTTATTGTATATATTTATCTGTATGTGTATGTCTGTCTCTCTGTCTGTCTCTTTATCTGTAGTATATATTTTAACTCTCTTATCTGTCTTGCACTGTTCTATTCCTATGATGCTGGGATTGCAATTTGTGATAGTTTTTTGACAAGCTGTAAATGATCGTCCAGTTGAGTTTTATTGATTTGAATTGGGAGAAAATGGCGACATGTAAAGATAATGATACTGCGCGTTGCCTTGGTGTTCATCTCCGTCGCTGTGGCCCTTGAGTAACGTGGAGTGTTTGTGCATTTTGTGATAGTGGTTTTGACGAGCAGTAAAGGATCGCAGAGTTATATTTGGGTTGAACAATTTCTGCTGCACTTACGCGTATTAGTTCTTTTATGCTTTCATGGACAACGGAGTAACAAAAACTAGATTTCTTCTCAACGCAACAAGTCACCTCGTCCTTGACTTTAACATCCACCTCCTAGACCTCCACAGCCTCCTCCTCGGCCTCCATGACCTCACCACCGACCTCCTCAACCCCATTCTCGACCTCCACAACCTCATCCTTGACCTCTACAACCTCATTTTCTACCTCCCAACCTCATCACTGACCTCACAACCTCCTACACGACCTGAACAACCTCATTTTCTACCTCCTCAACCTCATCACTGACCTCACAACCTCCTACTCGACCTGTACAACCTCATTTTCTACCTCCTCAACCTCATCCTCGACCTCTAAAACCTTCTGCTCGACCTCCCCAACCCCTACGACCTCTTCATCAACCTTATGCTAACACACACACACACACACACACACACACACACACACACACACACACACACACACACACACACACACACTTTGGTTTATCCGTATATAACTTTGTGACTGCGACCGTTCCTTTAGTACTCAAACATGCTTTTATTTCATACGTTATTCTCGTGATGAAGAGAACAAGAATAAATTTACCTACATATACAAAAAAGATCGGTTTAATTAAGGACATTATTACCACCCACTCACCGCTGACGACGAATGAATACAAATGACTACGCACCATCGACATTAAAAACAAACACAAACACAACACAGTACAAACAGCGACCTGACCGACGGACCAAGCGAGCGAGGGTTTGTCCTCAGTATACCGGGTCAGCGAGGATGGGAGGCGAACCCCGTGACCCGCCTGCCTTTGTCGAGGGTATAGCCGCTCCCCCATTACAACGGCAAGCACTCTTCAAGCCACTTTTACCACGCCGCGCGCTCACTCTCACGCACGCTCGCTTGCATCACTTTATATTTGACAGTAAAATTGCCTGAGAGAGAGAGAGAGAGAGAGAGAGAGAGAGATTTACATAGATTTACATAGAAAATCAGACCACACAGACCCCATGGTCCAGACTTGGTGGTCTGTCCTTAAACCTAAGTGATTTTACATTAATCAGAAGACTCCAAAACGTTGCATTTCTACTCTAGTTGATATTAAGTTGAAGGAAGTGACGGTCGAGCTTATTTTGAAGGAGTCAATCGTGTTACACTGGACCACTGACGGTGGAAGCTTATTCCATTCTCGCACTACAACGTTGGTGAAGAAAATTTGGTGCAGTCTGAATTTACTTGTCTACATCTGAGTTTTACGCCATTGTTCCTCGTGCGCAAAGTGTCATCGATCATAAACAATGTTGATCTGTCTACATTCGTGAAACCATTAAGTATTTTAAAACATTCGATCAGTTTTCCTCAGGCGACGTTTCTCAGAGAGAACATGTTAAGGGTAGAAAGCCTTTCTTCGTAGGATTTGTTGCGCAAGGAAGGGATCATTTTCGTTGCCCGACGCTGAACACCTTCTAATTTAGCAATATCCTTTGCATGGTGGGGAGACCAAAACTGTACCGCATATTCCAAGTGGGGTCTGACTAAACTGTTGTAGAGCGGAGTATTACATCTTTAGTATTGAATACAAAGTTTCTTTTAAAGAAGCCCAACATTATGTTCGCTTTAATTGCTGCATCTATGCATTGCTCAGAGAATTTGAGGTTAGACGCGATTTATACACCCAAGTCTTTGACTCATTGAACCCTTTAGACTTAAACGCCGCGCAAATCGTATTCGAAATTCTTATTCCTCGTTCCACCTTGAAGGAAATCGCACGTGTAGACGTTAAAGGGCATCTCACATCTATCCGAACAAGATGACATGTTGTGCAAAACCTATGTGAGGCTTTGCCTGTCTTCGTCAGTGAGAACCGAGTTGCCAATCTTTGTGTCGTCTGCAAATTTACTAATGCGGTTATTGAGTCCAACATCTACGTCGTTGATGTAAATAATGAAGAGCACTGGGCCAAGAACCGAGCCCTGAGGGACGCCACTAGTGACAGGCGCCCACTCTGAGTTAAATCCGTCAATCACTACTCTTTGTTGTCTGTTGCTCAACCAATTCGCGATCCATTGGTTTACTTGACCGTCAATACCTATTTGCTTTAATTTGTAAAGTAATTTATGATGCGGGACTTTATCAAACGCTTTCTGGAAATCAAGATAGACTACGTCCAGTGATTTGTTTACGTCATAAACAGTGAAGAGGTCGTTATAAAAGGTTAATAGGTTTGATAGGCAGGATCTTTTGTTTCGGAAGCCATGTTGTGAGTCCCCAATCAATGAGTGGCTTTCAAGGTAATTCACAACAAATTCTCTAATTATGACCTCAAGTAGCTTAACTACAAACGTAGTTAGACTAAAGGGCCTGTAATTACCTGGTACTTTTTTGTCTCCTTTCTTGAAAATTGGTGTCACGTTAGCCTTTTTCCAATCTGAAGGGACGATGCCTTGTCGCAAGGACATATTGAATACGGTTGTGATGGAGGAGAGTATTTCGCTCTTTGTTTCTTTCAGCAGAGTTGGATATACTTTGTCAGGTCCAGGACTTTTATTTGTTTTAAGTGAATGGAGAGCTTTAAGGACTTCATCGGTTGTTATTTCCAAATTAGGCAATGCATGCTCGAGATTTACAATAGTACTGGTGTTGGTGGTAGCGAGAGGAAGACTGTTAGTATTAAACACCGAGGAAAAGTAATTGTTTAAGAGGTTTGCAATGTGTTGGCTGTCAGTCACTAGTGCACCGTCGCTGTTTGTTAAAGGTCCAATACTTTTGATCGCCTTTCTGTTGTTTATGTAACTGAAGAAAGATTTCGGATTATTTTTACAGTTGGCTGCAATATTTTCTTCGTATCTACGCTTTGCCTGACCTACTAGTCTTTTTACTCGTCGCCTGGCATTATTATAAAGTCTAATGTTTTCGGGCGTGCTTTGTTCTTTCTTTAACCTGTAAAACAATTTTCTCTCATTGACTGATTGTTTAATTTCGCTATTAAACCACGGTGGGCTTTTATTAGTGTTAATTCGCTTCTCGCACAAGGGGACGAATGTGTTCTGCTGAGTGAGTAAGTGATTTTAAGGCTTAGACAGGATTCCTCTACTTTGACGACATATGATAGTTTTATTTCTTTAAGTTTTAGTCGGATTTCTACGAAGTTAGCTCTTTTGAAATTGGGAACCTTTACTTTATTTTCAGTCACTGATGATTGAGCTTTAATGTCGACGCGCACTAATTTATGATCGCAAGAACCGAGGTGTTCTCCTACCGTGACACTACTGACTAGGTTATCTTGGGTCGTTATAACAAGGTCGAGTATATTATTTTGTCGAGTTGGCTCAGAAACCATTTGGCTTAGATAATTTTCTTCTAGAAATTCGATCATTCTATGTGACTCGCCTTCTGTACCTGACAGTGTCGCCCAGTCGATATGGGGGAGGTTAAAGTCTCCTAATATCAGTGAGTCGCTGTTATTAAGTGACTGCCTTAAGACGCTGTACATTTCAAGGTCGTCATCGAGTGATTGCCCGGGAGGTCTGTAGGTGACAGATATATTTAAGTTGACTTTTGCAATGTTTACTCGCACGCACAAATGTTCAACGTTACTGTTTCCCGGTGTTTTGTCAGTGGGTTGCAAATAGCTTTTGACATAAAGGGCGACGCCACCGCCTCTACGGTTTACACGATCTTTGTTGAAGAGTCTGTAGCCATCTATGTTGTATTCGGAACTTAAATCAATATTTGTGGTGTCGATAAATGTTTCAGTTATAGCAATTATGTCAAAATTTTCTGTTAAAGCAAGACATCTCAGTTCATCAAATTTGTTTCTTAGGCTACGCGCATTGAAACTAAGGATTTTTAAGTTATCTAGAGGCTTGGTATTAGAGGTGGTGGTACTTGCGGGATCACGGTTACGGGTTTGTTGTGATGCACGGCGTCTATTTACACGGGCGGGGTGGAGGACGTGGCCGTGACTCGTTTTTTGTTCGGATGACACGCACTGCTTCGTTGAGGAGCCTTCCGAGTCTGGCTGCCCCGATGGGAGAAAGGTGCAATCCGTCCCTGTGAAAGAGCTCATTTTGTCCATAGAAATTGTCCCATGCGTTTAGGAACTCCACGTCAAGCTCCCTACAAAGAGTCTGTAAGCGGTTGTTTAGGCTGAAGGCCTTACTGAAAAAGTCGCTCTCCGCCCAAGTCCGTGGTAGAACTCCTGAAATCAAAATGTTAGGGGATTTAGTCTTATACTGCTGGATGAGCCTACGGTACTTCTCCAGGAGTTCCTCAGACCGGGTCGTGGTGACGTCGTTCGTACCTGTGTGAATAACAAACAGTGAATCATTAGTAGCCTGGGGGGAGATCTCAAGAGCAGCAGTTATGTCGTCGATCCCAGCACCAGGATAGCAATAGTTCCGTCTTCGACGAGGAACTCTGCCGCAGAACTCAACGACCTGCTGGCGAATCATGGAGTCACCCACCAGGAAGGTGCTCTCCTGCTCGTCCTCCTCCTCCAGAATGGCAAACCTGTTGAAGCAATGAACAGGATAAATCGCTTGTCTGGCTGGCTTGGCTCCTCCATTCACGACGGTGAAGCCATCATGGTCGGTGCCACTAGCATCCTCCCGTTGCGTGGTGTTGTCCGCTGGTGTCGACGGTACCGCTGAGGGCAAGGGGGCGGTTGGAGAAGGGTTTGGCACCACAGCAACGTTAGCCTGGATGAATTCCTGCAAGGAGGCAACAGTGCGAGAAAGCTCTATTATTTTATTCTGACCTGCTTCCATCTTCTCTTCTTGCTCCTGCAGTCTTGTCTCGAGAACTGCAGTCTTGTCTCGAGAAAGAGAGAGAGAGAGAGAGAGAGAGAGAGAGAGAGAGAGAGAGAGAGAGAGAGAGAGAGAGAGAGAGAGAGAGAGAGAGAGAGAGAGAGAGAGAGAGAATGTATATGTGCTTACCTTTGTATATAAGCAAGCAAGCGAGATGCAACCAGCCAGGTAACTTCACCTTAGCTCACCTCCACCACCACCAGCCTCATCACCTCGGCTAAGCGGCCCATACGCATAAAGGCAAGACACTAATATCCCCTTGAGCACCGCCTTATCCCAGCCCATTTTCCCTGTGTATTTAGTGTTGGCATTTCTGTCTCGCTCCCTCCTCGGGCCTGGCGGCTCCCTCATCCCTCCCTCTTTTCCCTCATTCGTCTAGTGCCTCCCTTATCCATCCTCCGCCTCTCTCCTCCCTTCCACGTCTCCCTCATCTCTCTAGTGTCTCCCTCCTTATCTTTGGCACCTCCCTCATCCCTCTAGTGATTGCGTTAAGTGGCCGTGAGACGCAGCGCTGAGACCTTGGCACGCCCCCTGGCTACTTAGTGGACAGGTAAACGGTGCTCAGGTGGACAAAAAGAGGGCAGGTAAGATAGAAGGGCCGGTGAAAGAGCGTGTGCCAGAATTAGGTGCCGAGGAAGGTTGTATCACTGGAGTTAGGAGGAAGAGGAGGAGGAGGATTAGTAAGAGTAGTTTAAACGGATCGGGATCTTAAAGAGGTGAAGTTGTGCAGGTAGAAAGTGATAAATTGAATTAGTTATGTTAGCGAGGAATAATTTAGTAGCAAGAAGTAGAGGAGTAAGAGGAGGAGGAGAAAGATAAGTTGAATTTAGTTATGTTAGCGAAGAATGATTTAATAGCAAGTTAGGAAGTTGAGGAATAAGAGGAGGAGGAGGAGGAGAAAAAAGAAGACTAGTAGCATCATCCCTATTTTAGATCTTACCACTTAATGCTTTTTCCTCCCTTAATGCAGTCTTACCTATCTCTTATCTTCCTTCTTATCTCTCCATTCCTATTTTTCTCTTCTTATCTCTCTATCCTATTTTATCCTTTCTTATCTCTCCCCTATTTTATCTTTCATCTCTATCTTTTCTTATCTCCAGCCCTATTTTATCTTTTTCTTATCTCTCCAGCCCTATTTTATCTTTTTCTTATCTCTCCAGCCCTATTTTATCCTTTCTTATCTCTCCAGCCCTATTTTATCTTTTTCTTATCTCTCTATCCTATTTTAGATCATACCACTTAATGCTTTCCTCTCTCTTACATTAGTCTTACCTTTCTTTTATCTTCCCTTCTTATCTCTCCATCCATATTTTATCCCTTCTTATCTCTCCATCCCTATTTTATACCTTCTTATCTCTCCATCCATATTTTAAATCATACCACTTAATGCTTTTTCCTCCCTTTCATCAGACTTATCGTTCTTTTATCTTCCCTTCTTATCTCTCTCATCCCGTCACCTCACCACTCATATCCCATACGCACCCCTTTATATCATACCACTTATCTTGTATTAGCTCTATTGTTATTTACCTCTATTGTTCTGAACACTCCGCCCATCCGTTTCCTCCCCTCCCTCCCCCATACCTGTGCATCGACCTCTCTCTCTCCCTCTCCCAAACAATACCTTTCTTTTATCTTCGTTCTTCTCATCTCCTGCATACACACGGCATCGCCCACAGCATCCCCCACCCAGCATCCCCCACTCAGCATCCCCACTCAGCATCCCCACTGAACATTCCCCACTCAGCATCCCCACTCAGCATCCCCCCGCAGCATCCCCACACAGCATCCCACTCAGCATCCCCACTCAGCATCACCTCATCCAACCTTTCTCATTACCTCAGACGTAGCCACCTACCCTCCTCCTCATTTACTCCACAGCCTTACTCCTTCGCTTTATGACATACCTGACCCATATTTTCAGCTTCGGCCCAGATGTTTCAGACGCTTTCGGCTTTCACAGCAAAGATATCTGGACACCTCTCCTTCCGAATTTGACCTCTCTTTCGGCCACCTCTTTGGATTCTTTTTAGGAGCAGCGAGTAGCGGGCTTTTTTTTTTATTATTGTTTCCTTTTTTTGTGCACTTGAGCTGTCTCCTTTGTTGTAAAAAAAATATCCAAAAGCCACAAAAGTGATTAGTTAGATTCTCATGACTGTTTTTCACATTCAAGGTATAGAAGCCTTGTCAAACTATCACTAGGCTCATAACATCACCCATGGAAATACCCACAGCAACCCTTACGGAAGCCTTAGCAGACATGAGTGTGGAGGTCTTGAAGTTAGAGAATATGAGCCGTATATGTCGGTATTTTTAGACGTTTCCGCTCCTACATCAACTATTTCCAAAGGTCGCTAAGGAGATTAATCGGGCTCTAATGAGTGTTTGTTTAGGTTCACGGTGCAGAAGAAGGGTCAAACTACCATCAGGGCCATACAACTACCCCACGAAATCTCCAGAAATCCCACGAAAGCCCTATCAAATATGTGTACTTGAGCGCCTTCGTATCCCAACCCTTCTCACGTCTAACTCTCCTTCCCCACCACTCTTTGCCTCACGTTCCGTCTCATTACCAAACCCACGCCTCTCAAAACCACCCAACCCGCCCTCGCCGCCACCCTTAGTTTCCCGGTCCTTTGCCTCTCTTTTTCCCGGACGTAACAGAAGTAGGAGCAAAGGGAAGTAAAAAAAAAGTGTGAGGAAAAAGACGCAGGAGAAGGAGTTAAAGGAGGAGGAAAAAATGGAGGAGAAGGAAAGATTTGTGACGTGTGTTGGTGTGTGTGGACTAATTTTCTCTCTCTCTCTCTCTCTCTCTCTCTCTCTCTCTCTCTCTCTCTCTCTCTCTCTCTCTCTCTCTCTCTCTCTCTCTCTCTCGCTCTCTCTCTCTCTCTCTCTCTCTTCCTCTCTCTCTCTATCTCTCTCTCTCTCTCTCTCTCTCTCTCTCTCTCTCTCTCTCTCTCTCTCTCTCTCTCTCTCTCTCTCTCTCTCTCTCTCTCTCTCTCTCTCTCTCTCTCTCTCCGGCCTCCAGTTCTACCCCTTTCTCCACCTCCTCTATATTCTCCTTTCTCGTCTATCTTCCCCTTCATCATCCATCACCTTTCTCTACCTACACTATCTCTATCTTATCACCCTTCATCTTCATCACCATCGTTCCCTTTTACCATCAACACCGCTTTTTCCCTTCACCTCCTATTTCATCTCCGCCTTCACCAACGCTGCTGTCTCCGTCTTCTCTTACACAACCATCATCACACCTTCTCTTTCTCCTCCAGTTCACCTCCAGAGTCCCTATCACTATTTCCTCCACCATACACCACCTTCCTCCTCTTCCATCACATCACCGCTATCTCCACCTCCTTCTCCATCTTCATCACTATCTTCCTCCGCCACTTCTTCACAATCCACCACCATCCTCTAACTCCACTTTCACCACCACTTTCTCCATCACCACTTCGCCTTCATCACCCCATCATCACCACCACATGCTCCATTCATCACCATCAACACTTCTACTTCACCACCTCTTTAACTCATCATCAACACGGCTATCTCCTCTTCCATCATCACCACCACCACCACCACCTGCTTGCCTGCCAACAGCTTCACTTCCCCCCTGTCAATCAAAGCGTAAAGAGCTCTAATGATTCCTGCCTCGCCTCTGACTCTTTCCACGAACTGCCAGCGAGAGATCTTAACCCTCCTTCCATCCTTCCTTCCTGCCCGTTCCCCCCAACCCCGCTCTCCTTCCGCCGCCCTACCCCGCCCGACCACCCACTCCTCCCCCACATTCTTGCTGTTCTTTCTTCCTCTCCGTTCTCCTCCTCCTTCTTCTTCTTGTCTTCCTCCTCCTTAGCTCTCCTTCCTTTCTTCCCTCCTTCCTGCCTGTCCTCCTTCTCCCAGCTCTTCATATAGACTCCCAGATACTCGCTTCTTCTTCTTCCTCTCTTTACTTTCTCCTTCTCTTCCTCCTCCTTAGCCTTTCTTCCCGTCTTCCTTCCTGCCCTCCCGTCCTCCGCCTACTCCTCCTCACCTCTTCTTATTTCCCTCCCTCCTAACTCTCCTCCTCCTTTCCTCTCCTCCTAATCCTCAACCTCCCCACATCATAAATGCGGCTAAACGTAAGTCTCCTCTCAATACTGATTTTATTATCTATTAGACTCAATTTTTTCCTTTTTGGCGTTTTTCCACGTTCTTTTTTGAGATGGTGAAAAGGCAAAAAACTGTATAACTTCATCGGGTCTTTCCTTTACTTGTTCATCTTTCCCTCCCTTCTCTTTTAGTTTTATTTATTTATTTATTATTTTTTTTTTTTACATCGGCCTTTTCATTGTTCAGCTTTCCTTCTCTCTTTTTTTTTCCCATGTCACGGCTTTTTTTTTTATTTTTCGTTTATAATTCTGAGGGAGTGAAAGGGGTGTGGTAGGGTAGGGGAGGGAAGGGAGTGAAAGGTGTGCAAGGTAGGGCAGGGCAAGGTAGGGTAGAGTATGGTAGGGTAGGGTAGTTAGGGTAGGGTAGGGTAGGTAGGGTAGAGAAGGGTAGGTATGGTAGGTAGTAAGTGAAGGAGTAGGTAGGGTAGGGAAGGTAGGGTAGAGTAGGGTAGGGTAGAAAGTGGGCAGGTAGGGTAGTATAGGGTAGGGTAGGGTAGTGTAGGGCAGGTAGGTAGGGTAGGATAGATGAGGCAGCAAAAAACAAACGAAAAAATGCGACCCCCTTCGGAATAGCCAAACTATTTCCATTATTGGTTTTGCGTTAACACCCGCCCACGCCAGCGAGTGTTTTGTTGTAGTTTTGAGTGAGTGAGTGAGGGAGGGAGGGAGGGAGGGAGTGGGTGGCTGCCTCGTCTCTCTCTCTCTCTCTGACCTTTCACGGCAGCAGACCATCACGGTAACAACAGTCGATCATAACTAAAGCCTTGGCGAGAGAGGAAGCGTGGGAGGGAGGGAGCGAGGGAGTGAAAGGTTGGACTGCTTTCGGTAGGTCCATTCTAAATAAATTCGTTTCCCGCTCGCTCGCTCGCCCACCACAGTACGCCATCAAGGAGAAAACAGTCGATCATGGATATAACTTTGTGACCTTAAAGCCCCGTTCACACTGTGCCGACTCTGGGCCACGACAACCCAGCGATTCGAGGTATATGAGGTCTTAGGTGTGAAATGTTGATGCGAAAGAGTCGCACATGGTCGGAAAGAGGTCTTGAAACGATCGCCGGATGCTGATTTGGCACAGTGTGAAGGGGGCCTAAAGTCGCTGGGTTGTCGTGGCCCAGAGTCGGCACAGTGTGAACGGGGCTTTTAAGGGATGAATAAAAGAAGCGATGGAGAGTAAATGGGTGGATGGGTGTGTTCAAAGGCCGCCTCCATAAATTGCTTTCCGCTCTTTTCAGCACTACGAGGAGAAAAATCGATCATAACCAAACCTTTGTCAATGGATAATAGGAAAAAAAAGAAGGCGATTGAGAGTATGTTAGTGGAAAAGTGTGTGCAGTAGTATTGTTTTTGTTATTTTGTTGTTTTTGGTGGTGGTTGTGGTGCTGTTGTTGGTTTTGGTAGTAGACAGAGGTGGTTTATAAAAATGTAATGGTGCTACAGAAAGGGATAAGAAGATTAAAATTATGAAAGAGTGAGATAACAGACGAATATAACCAAACCTTTGCCTCCTACAGAAAAAAAAAATTGTGGAAAGAATGAAAGTGTGTGAGTGAAATGCTTATAAATAACATCTCCAAACAGTCTCCATATCGTTTCCTTCCGCCCCGTCTCGTTTCAGCTCTCGGCAGCACAGGAAGATAAGGCCAAAGGGAATGGTGGGCGTACTCAACCTTTCTCTGCATTGATAATAAAGTGAAAGGAAAGGAAAGGAGTGGGCGTGGGCGGGTGGTTGTTTGTAATCATGTAACGGCTCAGAATAGTTGCTACCCGTTCGTTAATATTCTCCCTGAACCTTTCTCTCCCCCGATAAAAAAGTGAAAGGAGAGGAAAGGAATGGGTGTGGGCGGGTGGTTGTTTATATGTAACCTTTCAGAGTAGTTCCATTTCAGTCCCTTCCGCCCCGTCGCATTTCACCTCAAAAACACAGTTAGGTGAGGCAATGAGGGGGTAGGTACGATATAGAGAGGTATGGGCAACGGAACGAAGAAAAGCTGTTATGGAAAGCAGCGAAAACAGTGCGTCAAGGGGAAACAACAACAGAAGGGAACAAAAAACAACGGTAATGGGGCTAAGGAACCAAAACAAAAAAACGAGAAAAAGGTCACAGGCAGTTGCATAAAGAAAATAATAAAAAAGGCGATTGGGAACAGAAGGCTGAAAAAAAAACATATCAGAAAATAGCAAAGAAAATGATAAACTATATACACCTAAAAAAAAATAATACCAGCAGCAATAAACATAAAAAAACAAAGGAAAATAAGAGTTAAAAAAAATAAAATCCTAGCAAACCAAAGATAAGCAGAAGGAGAAGAAGAGGTAGAAGAAGAAGAAGGAAGAGGAAGGAAAACGAAGAGGAGGAAGAGAAGATGGAAGTAGAAGTAGAAGAGGAGGAGGAGGATAGAGAGTAAGAGAAGGAGGAAAAGGACATAGAAGGAGAAGCAGAAGAAGAGGAGAGAGAGAGAGAGAGAGAGAGAGAGAGAGAGAGAGAGATCCGATGGCGATACAGACACCAGCGGCCTCAAGATTCTCTCCGCCAACGTACGAGGCTTTAGGACCAACATCGGAGAGCTGACACACGCCTTCGTCCTCTGCCACCACATCGACATAGCGGTGACAGTGGAGACCTTCCTGGACGACACGTGCGCCACCACCTGTGATAAGATCCCCGGGTACTCACACTGGGCCAGACAAGACCGCCACACAGGACAGGAAGGAGGCATTGCCGTTTGCCACCGAAACGGACTGCAGGTGGACCCCCTCATCACAGACACTCCCCTGGATATGGAGATGATATTCCTCCGCATCATTCTCGAGGACAGGAGCGGTCTGCTACTCTGTGCCATGTACCAACCACAGTGGCAAGGCAGCACCCCCCTCATCTACCTCACAGAGCACCTGGACGACATTATGGATGCCCACAGCTGTCAGAACGCGATGGTTGTGGGCGACCTAAATCAACACCTAGTGGCGAGGGCCCTTACCGAGCTCACAGCGGTGCATGGATTGCATAACCAAGTCGACTTTCCAACACATCAGCGTAGAAGCTCCCTGGACCCTGTGCTCACAGACCTGCCGAGTGACTACGTGCTGTGCTGCCCACTAGGCTGAGTGGGCAGTTCCGACCACAACGCCGTACTCACCACCATCAGCCTGGCCCCAGCACGTGAAGAGGAACACAAGCGAGTGATCTGGCTGTGGGACCGCGGACTGGACGGCTGCAAGGCAGGCCCTGGCAGCGACTGCATGGGGCACGGTCCTTAACGGTGACCCACAACATGACGTCTCCGCCCTCACCACTGTCCTCAATACCATCTAGCAGCAACACGTCCCCCACCGCACCTACTCAACCAGCCCAAAAGACCAGCCTTGGTTCGGGCACGGGTGCCGTATTGCAGCCGAAATGAAACACAAGGCCTGGACACGATATAAAAGACACCCCACGCAGGAAAATAAGGCCCAACACAGACGAGCCTGCAAAAATATGACGAGGACAGCAAAGTGGGCAAAAGAAAGGTGGGATGCCGACAGGAGGAGAAAGCTGTCCTCTAACCAAACCGACCCGAAACAGTGGTTGGTGCTGGTGAAGGAACAGCAATGACTTACCCCCAAGGAACGTAGCCCCCCCCTGAGGAAACCTGACGGAGACCTGGCCATCACCAGCCGGGAAAAGGCTGACCTGCTGGCCTGTCACTTCAGTCAAAAGATGACAACCCAGGAGCCAGACAGGCAGCCGCCCACCCTCCCCCAACTCATCGCCTCAAGACTAGAGAGTGTGCTAATCTCTGAGGACGCTGTCAGGAGACATCTGAGGGGCGTCAACACCAGGAAGGCGCCAGGCCCTGACAGCGTCAGTCCATACTTACTGCGGCGATGCTCCGATGAGCTCACCACCCCCTCGCCCAGATCTTCCGGCGATGCCTGCAGAGCGGGGTGTGGCCTGCACAGTGGAAGGAGGCCAGAGTCACACCCGTACACAAGAAAAAATCCAGGTCCGAGCCAGGCAATTACAGGCCAATATCACTCCTCCCAATCATCAGCAAGATATTTGAGAGGATCATCGGGGAGCAATTGACATCCTTCCTCGAGGAAAACCACCTGCAGTCACCGAAGCAGTTTGGTTTTCGGAAGGGCTCTACCTCAGACCTCCTCCTTCTCCTCTCAAAGTCCTGGCATGACGCCCTTGATGACGGCCACCTCTCTCGTGATTGCCCTGGATATAGCTGGCGCGTTCGACTCCGTTTGGCACCGCGGTCTGATGGCGAAGCTAGCAACTAGGAATCACGGGGACCTGCTGCCTGCTCTCAAACTACCTGTTAGGCCGGAGCCTCCGCGTAGCAGTCAACGGAAGCACCTCGACCAGATTCCCGGTGGAGGCCTCCGTTCCACAGGGGTCCGTCCTTGGACCTATTCTGTGGAACATATACTTTAACGACCTCCTGCAAACCATCCCGGCAGAAAGCGCTTACGCCGACGACTGCACCCTCTCCAGAACATACAAGAGGGAGGAAGCCCAGGACGTGATAGAGTCCGTCAACAGACAGTTGGCAGACATAATGGCCTGGGGAAAGAGGTGGCAAGTCAGGTTTGCCCCTGACAAACCCCAGGCCATGGTAATATCACGTTCTCGGGAGGACGCGAGGCAACTCCACGGCAGACTGAGACTCGGGAACGACACCATCCCTCTGCAGTCCAGCGTCGACATCCTGGGCGTTGAGGTGGACTCCCAGCTGCGGTTCGACCGTCACCTTGAAAGGGTGGCGCACAAAGCCTCCCAGAAGGTGAACCTCCTGCGCATGAAGAACCTCCTCGATGCTGAGGGCCTGAACACCCTCTATAAGGCACAAGTCCGTCCAGTGATGGAGTATGCACCGCTCACCTGGATGGCCAGCGCCCGCTGCCACCTCAACCTGCTAGACAAGGTGCAGAGGAGGGCTGAACGCCTCATCAACGGCACCCAGCACCACCGACCGAGCCAGTGGGAGACACAGCGACAACAACATCGACAACAACAACAGCAACAACACCACACGAGGGACGGGCAAGACCAACCACGAACCAGCTGAACAGCCTGGAGCACCGTCGCCGCGTCGCTGCCTGACGGTGCTACACAAGGCACAAGTGGGCCCTAGTGCCCCACCTGACGGACCTGAGGGGTACCTGGAGGAGGTCTGAGCGCAGCACGAGAACGGTGCTGAGCAACGCCTCCCTCCTGGAAGTGCCAATGGCCCGCTCCAGCACCCACCAACGTGCCTTCTCCATTGCAGCGGTGGTGTGGTGGAACAACCTCACTGCTGATGTGGATGTGACACAACTGTCCACTCAGCAGATGAAGGTTGCGTCCCACAGGTGGCTACTCCTACACCCACCGTAAACCTGTATATAATTGTAGAACATAGTCGGCAGAAGCTTTTAAATAGCTCCCCCACGGTTGGGGGAACTTTAGCACAGAAAAATAATGCCATGTACTAATGTACTGAACATGTTTAAATAAAAAAAAAAGAGAGAGAGAGAGAGAGAGAGAGAGAGAGTGTGGAGGAGAGAACGTGTCGGTGCATAGCGTTGGGCAGGTTAGCATAATGCCTTTACACTGAGTTTCAAACGCTGTTGACTCTGCTACGACTGTCAAACACACGCATTAGACCACTACCACCCACCCCAACGCCTTCCCCTTCCCCACAACCTATTTCCCCACCCCAACGGCTCCCCTATCACCCTTGCCTTCGCCCCAATGCCTCCTCCTCCCACCCTTTCCCCAACCCATAATGTCTCTTCCTCACGACCCTTTCCCCATCCACTTCTGCCTTTCTCTACCCCTCTCTTCCCCACCTATTCCCCAAACCATAACGTCTCTACCTCACGACCCTTTCCCCATCCACTTGCCTTTCTGTGTTCCCTCTCTTCCCTCACCCATTCCCCATCCCCAATGTCTCATCCTCACGACCCTTTCCCCATCCCAGCTCCATTCTCTATCCCTCTCTCTTCCCACGCATTCCCCACCTCCCCACCTTCTCCCTAACCACTGGCTGCCTCTCCCTAACCTATTTTCCTCCTCGCCCTTTTCCTTTCCCAATTTTATACCCAACTGCCTTTTCCCCTTTTCCTCTTTTGTTCTCGCCCTTCCTCAACCTTCTTTCCTTCCTTTTTCCCCATCATGCTTCTCTTCTTATACCCCTTCCTTTTATTCCCTTCTCCATTTATCACCTGCAAACCCTTCTCTTCCCTTCACCTCCCTCTAAACTTCTTTCCCTTCCTTTTATTTTTCCCATCTTCCTTCTCTTCTAATACCTCTTCCTCAACAACCATTTCCTTCCTCCATTTGTCATCTCTAATCCTTTCTCTTTCCTTCTCCTTCGACAACACATCCCTTCCCTTTCTCTTCCCCACCTCCTCCTCTTCTTCCTCCTCTCCTCCTCCTCCCAGACAGCCTATCTATCAACCTTTTTTCCTCCTCGTTAGCTTGTTTTCTATTCCTTCGTTGTCTTCCCATTATCTTCTTCCTTCCCTACATCCAGTCTTCTTTCCCTTCCTTTATTATTTTCCCATCACTTCTTTATACCCTCAACTCAAAGCCATTCCTTTCCTCTGTTTGTCATCCTCAATGTATTTCTCTTTCCCTCACCCCCTTCGACATCATATCCCTTCCCCTATCTCTTCCCCACCTCCTCTTCTTCTTCTTCCTCTCCTCCTACTACTCTTCATCACAGGCCGCCCTTATAATTATCAACCTATGTTTCTTCATCGTCAGCTTAGTATCTATTCCTTATTTCTCCTCCCTGTTATCTTGTCTTCCTTCCCTACATCCAGTCTTCTTTCCCTTCCTTTTATTTTCCCATCACTTTTATTTTATACCCTCACCTCAAAAGCCATTCCTTTCCTCTGTATGTCATCCTCAATCTATTTATCTTTCCCTCACCTCCTTCAGACCACCCTTCCCTTCCTTTTCTCTTCCCCCGCCTCCTCTTCTTCTTCCTTCTCATCCTCCTTAATCGCTTTTCTCTTAACTCTTTTTCCTGATCCCCGTCTTAAACCACTTTTTCTTTCCCTTTTCTCTTTTCCAGTTCCCTCTTATTCCTCAACCCCCTTATTTCCACCCTACCCTTTAACAAACCCCTTTTCATTTATCATCCAACCCCCTTCTACGCAAATAGAAGATAGACAGAATAGAGCCCTTCCTCACACTCCCCCGTTTCCCCTCTTTCTCCTCCTCCTCCTACCTTCCCCACATCCTCCTACTCCTCTAGCCTCTCCCATTTCCCCTCCTACTCTTCTATCCCTTCCTCCCGTACCCCTGTCACTTCATCCCTTCCCCCTCTCCCTCAACCCCCCCCCCTCCTCCTCTTGAATGCATGCAGGAAATCAGAATAAAAGAGGATCAGTTAAAGGTTCTGTCTTTTTGTCTGCCTTTGTCTGTCTGTCTGTCTGTCTGCCTATCTGTCTCTCTCTCTCTCTCTCTCTCTCTCTCTCTCTCTCTCTCTCTCTCTCTCTCTCTCTCTCTCTCTCTCTCTCTCTCTCTCTCTCTCTCTCTGCGGTGTTAAGTTTTTTTTTTTTTTTTTCATTTTCAGTGTAGAATAAAATAGAATGTTTTTTTCAGTTAAATGAATGGATATGTAAAGAAAGAAAAACAACGATAATAATAGCATTCGTTTTTTGTTTGTTTGTTTAATTAGTTTCCGTTTCTTTCTGTTTCGTGTTGTTTTTGTTTACGTTTGTTTTGGTTAGAATTTTCCACAGTAATTTTTGTATTTCTATCATTGTTTAATTTTTTGTTTATCATTTTGTGTGTGTTGAGCAAGGTGAGACATTAAAAGAGGTGAAGGAGAGAAAGGTGACGTAACTTCAAAAAAAGGAGGAGGAGGAGGAGGAGGAGGAGGAGGAGGAGGAGGAGGAGGAAGAGGAGAGGTGTGTTTTTCCCATTTAAGGTACAAGAAAAGAACAGATGGTA
The DNA here is from genome assembly GCF_024679095.1 of Eriocheir sinensis. Lineage (NCBI taxonomy): Eukaryota > Metazoa > Arthropoda > Malacostraca > Decapoda > Varunidae > Eriocheir > Eriocheir sinensis. The sequence goes on along the minus strand of NW_026110324.1, from coordinate 41,782 downwards.
AGTGTTTGTTGATATACGGGAAGGACCTGTGTGTGTGTGTGTGTGTGTGTGTGTGTGTGTGTGTGTGTGTGTGTGTATTTGTGTGTGTGTGTGTGTGTGTTATGACTTCATTTTCCATCTTTTCTTGTTATTATTCCTTTTATTATCATTACCAGTATTGTTTCATATCGATCAAGTTTTTTTTTTCTTCATATATCAGGTGCGGAAACAGGACGAAACATACCTGTCCCAGTGATAGTTGCCTTAACCCCATAAATTACCTGTGAAAGGAAAATGGGAAACTAACAGAAACTTGGTGAGAGGAGAGAGAGGGAGAGAAGGAGTGAGAGAGAGAGGAAGGCGAAGAAAAAGAGTAAGTACCCATTTTTTAACCTTACCCAGAGCTATGTTTTTTAATAGTCTCTTACGTCATCCAATCTACATTACGATCAAATTTAATCTGCACAAAACCCGCACTCGAGCATTAACAAGCTCTTAATGACATATCTTTAACTAGGCGATTAAGTGATAAACCCTTCCTCAGGTGTTCAGAATCATGCACATTTTACAGGTGATACAGATAACTCTAAGCTTCAAATTAGGTCATGGAGGTGATTAGAAAATGTGGAAGGGTATGTGTGTGTGTGGAGGACTTTATGAATTACGTATTGAGATCGCCGCTAGATCGTTCCTTTCCCTTCTGTTCCTTTCCGTGTTTTGCATTACGTTCTGTTGCGTTCGTTCTTTCCGTTCTGTTCTGTTCCGTTACGTTCTTTACATTCTGTTCTGTTCCGTTCCGTTCTTCCCATTCCCTTCTGTTATGTTCCGTTCTTTCCTTTCCCTTCTGCTCCGTTCCCTTCTTTCTATTCCGTTCTGTTCCATTCCGTTCTTTCCTTTCCGTTCTGTTCCCTTCTTCCCATTCCGTTCAGTTCAGTTCATTTTTTGCCATCCCCTTCTGTTCCGTTCCTTCCTTTCCATTCCGTTCAGTCCCGTTCCTCTCCAATAAATATCACCTCTCACAAACTCAGAACAGGTACGGGGAACAGGTGAAAGATATGAGTGTTCCGGGCAAGGAAACGAAACTTACTGTAAAAAAAAAAAAATGAAAGTGCATCAGAAAACAAACCAGTAAAGAAATAAACAAAGGTATCGATAATGGAACTCGAGAGCCAAAAAGTAATATAAAAAATATGCATTGAGAGTAGGAAGCATAAAAGACTCGGCTGGACTTCTGCACTCGGCTATATTGCTTCATGAATAAGGATCGGTAGAGGTCAGGGAGTCGGCACGGATGAAATACCTGCGCGCGATACCGTTTAGAATGCACCGCGAGGGAGACTTAAAGGGCTATCACACTGGGCAAGTTTTCCGTGGATCTTCAGTCAAACCACGATTTCCGCTGGCGTGGTTCTCATATTTGCGTGGTTTTCTGACGTGTCCACGATCTTCCAAAGCTACGGTAGATTTCATTGAAGGACGACGGTATTACTCACCATCTTCATCACCAGCAATAACAACAAACAGTTGAGAACCACGCTAGCGTAAATCGTGGTTTGACTGAAGATCCACGGAAAATTTGCCCAGTATAATAGTCCTTCATGCGTTTCTCGTCTCTCTTGACTCCAACAACGTGCGGTGCAGTCTAACATATTGTCTTTGCAAACGCTTAATTGATTTTCTATTCCCTGTCTCCTCCTCAACCACATTTCCCTTCCTAATTGCTTTTCCCCAATCCCTCCTCTGATTCCCCAACTCCCTACTTAATAAACCAAGCTGTACATTCCTTTATAGCTATAGGTTTTCAACACGACACCGGGTACTAGAGAGATTTCCTGTATAGTTACGTCAAATATCTTACCTTATATATAAACACCAAACACTTTACAAGGATTTTTCGAAGTATTTTGTTTTAAGTTTTAGGAGCTTTGTGTCAGTAGTGATAGGAAGGGAAGGTATACAGAAACACTAACACAAAGCAAAATTCATTGAAATTAATCAAAAAATAATCAGGTGTATATTTTTTTTATCTGCTATTTCACTGATACAGGTAAGATGGCAAGACTAGAAATACACAGACAGACATAATAATACAAACACACACATACACACATACACATACCCTAACACCACACATTAAAAACCCCTTCTGCACACAAAATAAAACCCTTCCTACCTGAGCTCTCCCACACACAGGGGAGGCGGTGGCTGAGTCGTCAAAGTAACGGCCTCGTGTTCAGGAGGACGCGAGTTCAATCCCGCCAGTGCCACCAAGCTGGGATTTTTCAGCCGACTCCCGGTGGCTTAAAACTACCCACATGCTGTCCAGAAGACCACCTATCAACCCGGACTCTAGATTCTAGGATCAAAGATGAGCTCTGGGAGGGCAGCATGAGCCAATGCAAGATAGCGCCACTATAAACACTCCTGTGCCAGAACAGGCTGGGCCGACCATCAGGACCTACCGGAAAGAAGCCTTCGACCGACCATCAGGATCCAAGGAAGAAGCCTACCAGCGCAATAGGCTGCAATGTAAAAAAAAAAAAAAAAAAAAATATCCCTTTCCTCCCCACACACACACACACATTCAACTCCACACACAGCACACCCCACACACACACACATAAATCCCCAACCCCTCACATACTAAAATATCCCCTTCATCCCACCACACAAATCCCCTCACCCCCCACAAATCCTCCACACATGCACACATTAATCCACCTCCCCCCCACACATTCCCCCCCATACACACACACAAACACACCACTCCCCTCTTCTACCTCCCCCTACACTAATATCAGGAACTCGGTGTATATATAAGGTGTGTAAATGCTAAAATGATTCCCCCGGGTGAGGGCAAATCGTGTATCCTGGCTCGCTGGTTGGAGAGAGGAAGCAAAGCAAGCACTCAATCCCCTCAAGCATATCTTTCTTAATTAAAGGGGATGGCACGAGAGAGAGAGATTTTCCTCTTCTTTCGTCTCATCTTCTATCTCGTCCTTCCTCGTTTCTTCCTCCTCATCCTCCTTTCCTTTATCTCTTCTTATGCTCTTCTTTTTAGTCTTCCTTTCTTCCCTGGTCACTCTCGTTTTATCTTTTTCTCTAACTTAATTTCTTACACCTCTCAATGTACCTCCTTCGTTTCCTCTAACTCCCATTTAATATCTACCTATTCTCTCTTGTATCCTCTCCAACACCCTTCACCCTTTATATTTCCTCCCTCAACCTATTCCCTCTTCTCCTCTCACACATTCACACTCTGTAACTACTCTTCCTCTTCTTCTCTTTCTCTAACACATCCTCCCCTCTTTTCCCGACTCCTATCCACCTATGCTCTGTTCCTTCCCCTCTCACACCTTCTCACTATACCTCCACCTCCTCTTCCCTCACCCCTAACACCCCTTTATCCTCACCTACCTTTTTATACTCTTCCCGTTTTCTACCTTTAACTCATCCTCCCCTCTCTTCCGGGCTCCTGTTGATGCATGTTATTAGTTCCTGTACAGCCTCCCGCGGCGGATTAATTCACTTTTGCGTCATTTGTTTACAAAAGAAAATTGAGTTGTCGCTCGGGTTTTAATTTCTATTCCCTGGATGGTTCGTAGCGGCGGGCGAAGAGAGGCGCGAGAAGGGGCTGCAAGAGAGAAAGGAAGAGAGAGAGGGAAAGAGAAAAGAGAGTAGTGTGAGAGAAAGAAAGATACAGTGTTGATGAAGATACGTGAAACTGAGGCAGGTGAGGTGAAGGTGAAGATGGGATTAGGACAGGTAGAAAAGGAGGGTTTGAGGTAATTTGATAGTTAAAGTGAACAGCAGTTAGAATTTAAAAAGCTAAGGCAAAGGTAAGGATGGGATTAGGACAGGTAGAAAAGGAGGGTTTGAGGTAATTTGATAGTTAAAGTGAACAGCAGTTAGAATTTAAAAAGCTAAGGGGGAGCATGTAGAGAATAATTCACGAAAGAAAAAAAAAGTAAAGGAAAGGGAAAGTGTTTTGAATGCAAGGAGAGAGAGAAAATAATCTGGGAAAAAAGGAAAGGGAAAGCAATAGATTGAGAGAGGACGGTAGGGGAGAGAATGAATGAATGAGAGAGAGAGAGAGAGAGAGAGAGAGAGAGAGAGAGAGAGAGAGAGAGGAATGCAGGCAGGAGAGAGAGGAAGGATGGCAGAGAAGGAAGAATGAGAGAGAGAGAGAGAGAGAGAGAGAGAGAGAGAAAAAGTGGGGTGCTGAGTGAAGGAGATGAGCGCGAGATGAAGGAGGTTTGAGCAAGGCGTGTTCAAGAATCCCCCTCAGCATCAGTTTATCTTTTTTTTCTTCATCATATCCGGCGATGTTGATACTTATTTTAACCTTTTTTTTTCTTCTTTTGTAACCTTTATCAACGTGTTTCGATCCTGTATATTTGCCTTGGTGTGTTTGTTCTAATTCTTCCTTTCCAAATTGATGTCCCAGATCGTCTTTCTCTTCTTTTTTTTTTTCGTTAGTAACTTTTATTAACATATTCTGATCCTGTTTGTCTTTCTTTTTGTGTTTTTGTGTGTTTTTATGTTTTTGTATTCTTCGTTTTTGTTTTAATGTTCCCGATCGTCTTCCTCCTCCTCCTCTTCCTCCTCCTCTTTCTTCTTCATCTCCTGCTCCTTCTTCTCCTTCTTAAGATTATTATATTGTTTAGACCGTTTAATAGATTCTGATTCTGCTCTTGTATTACTGAAATGTTCCCGAGCCTCCTCCTCCTCCTCCTCCTCCTCCTCCTTCTCCTCCTATAGAGACAGGACACTGAACAACAAACTTCCCCTGTTAGAGAAACTAGTAATTACCCTACGGCTGTTTGTGCCAGAAGGAGGAGGAGGAGAAAGAGGAGGAGGAGGAGGAGGAGGAGGAGGAGGAGGAGGAGGAGGGTAACAATGAAGGGACCGATAGATTATGAACTTGGAACAGGAGGAGGAGGAGACTGAAAGAGCAATGAATGGACTGGAATATAATCTGGAAATGAAAATAGAGAGAATAGAGAGAGAGAGAGAGAGAGAGAGAGAGAGAGAGAGAGAGAGAGAGAGAGAGAGAGAGAGAGAGAGAGAGAGAGAGAGAGAGAGAGAGAGAGAGAGAGAGATAGAGAGAGAGAGATGAAGGAATGAAGATAAGAAGGAGACGAAAGGGGCAGGGAGGAGGAGGAGGAAGAGGAGATTAAGCAGAGAATGAGAATGGAAGGACGGAAAGACGAAGAATTAAGGAGAGGACGATAATGTAGGAGAATGAGGAGATGCAAAAGAAACAGAAATGGAGGACGAAGATGACAGAGAGAAAGATTAAAAAGGGGGGGAGGAGGAGGAGGAGGAAGAGGGGGCCGCGAGAAAAGAAAAGGAGGGGAAGGATTGTAAAATAGGAGGAATTTGAGTCGGAGAGGATGAAGGAAAATAGGATAAGGAGGAAAAATACGCTTACTCCTTCTTCTTTCCTTCTTTCCTTTCTTTCTTCCTTCCTTAATTCCTTCTTTCCTTCCTTCCTTCCTTCCTTCCTTCCTTCCGTATTTCCTTTTTTCCTTCCTTCCTTCCTTTCTTCCTTCGTTCCTTCCTTCCTTCCTTGCAAACATTTCCCTAATTTACTCACTCTCTTAAACTAGTACATATTTTTGCTTACTTTTTCTTGCTCCTTTTTGTTACTTATAATTCGTTACTTTACTTACTTTTTTACTCGTGTTGCCCCTTCTGGTCATCAGTCATCAACACTTACCTGGAAAAATAGAAAGAAAGGATATTAGTAACCTTAAAAGAGACAAAGACTGACAGGCAGACACACACAGACAGACAGACAGACAAACAGGCAGACAGACATAACGTAACGATTGAGAAGATTAATTAAGGAGGAATATGCCAGAAGAAAGAGGAGGAGGAAGAAGAGGAGAAGGAGAATAAGAAAAGAAAAAAGAGAGAAAGGAAATGGAGAAAAAGAAGAAAAGAGGAAAAAATTAAAACAGGAAAAATAAAGGAAAAAATGAGGAAAATATAAGCGAGAGAGAGAGAGACAGACACAGACAGACACACCTCAATTAGTCTTCAAAAAATGGCTGCCTATTTTAGTATTTTAATCTATTAGCCGGTGCTCGCAATGACCTGCAGTACTAATTAAAGCTCAGTCCCACGCTCTCCCCGGGACGCTAAATTCACCCCGCCAACGAAGTAACGGTCAATGAGGTTTTTTAAATGACTTGATCGCTTTTGCATTAACTACTACTGCCGGCGTATTACACGGCTCGGGAAATGACCTTTCACTTGCCGATGTGTCTTATGCACCTCCTCTCTTTAATTCAAGTTTCCTGTGTTTAGTGTTTAGCGTAGATAGTTAGTGTGTGTGTGTTTGGGGTGTTGCTTTGTGTCTTGTTTAGATACTTGAAGACCAGTTTGAGTCCCCATGTTGTTGTTTCTTATTCCAGCGTGAAGGTGGTTGAAGATTGAGTCCAGGTTGAGAGGTTGAGTCCTGGTTGAGAGGTTGATCTCCAGGTTGAGAGTTTGAGGTTGAGTCCAGGTTGAGAGGTTGAGTCCAGGTTGAGAGGTTGAGTCCAGGTTGAGAAGGTTGAGTCAGGTTGAAGGTTGACTCAGGTTGAGAGGTTGAGTCAGGTTGAGAGGTTGATTCCAGGTTGAGAGGTTGAGTCAGGTTGAGAGAGTTGGAGGTCAAGGTTGAAGGTTAGATCCAGGTTGAGAGAGGTTGACTCAGGTTGAGAGGTTGAGTCCAGGTTGAAGGTTGACTCAGGTTGAGGTTGAGTCCAGGTTGAGAGGTTGATTCAGGTTGAGGTTGATTCAGGTTGATAGGTTGATTCCAGGTTAAGAGGTTGAGTCCAGGTTGAGAGGTTAACTCCAGGTTGAGAGGTTGATTCCAGGTTGAGAGGTTGAGTCGAGGTTGTAAGGTTGAGTCGAGGTTGTAAGGTTGAGTCGAGGTTGTAAGGTTGAGTCGAGGTTGTAAGGTTGAGTCGAGGTTGTGAGGTGGAGTCGCTCAAGTCGTTCTTCATACGCCTGTGCCCATCAAGATGGTGTCATTTTCGTATTGTGCCGGAGAAAATGAAGAATGAAAGACGAAGGGAGAGAGAAGAAGAGAGAAGAAGAGAGAAGGAGAGACGAGGAGGAGAAGGAGAGACGAGGAGGAGAAGAGTGAAGAGGAGAAGAGAGAGCAGGAGTAGGAGATAAAGAGAAGATAAAGGGGGAAACAAGGAAAGGGAAATGAAGGATGAAAGGGCACGACGGAAAGGGGGGAGAAGATGAAGGAGGAGGAAGATAGGAGGAAGGAGCGGGAGGAGTTGATCGTCACTCCGAGGTCGTGTTCTGATGAATGGAAAACTTTGATTAATTTGGAGAGAGTTCGTTGACACATCCACTTGGGTACACACACTCCCACACCCACCCACACACACGGCCCTTCCAGCTGTGTGTGTGTGTGTGTGTGTGTGTGTGTGTGTGTGTGTGTGTGTGTGTGTGTGTGTGTGAGTGTGAGTGTGTGTGTCCGTCTGTCCCTGTGTTTATGTGTGTGTGTCTTGAGAGTTAGGTCAAAAGAAAACGCAGAAAACACCAACTCACAAAGACCGGAAGAAACGAGGAAGTAAAGGAGTTCAGCGGAAAAGAAATGAGGGGAAAGAGGAACATTTAAGAGTGGGAGCACCAGAGGAACAGACAACAGAAAGCTTCTTGGTCCTAACGAGGTTACCTGCTTTTGTATTCCCCGCCTCTCCCCGGGTCGTCGCTGTTTTGACAAGAGGAAGAGAAAATAAAGAGGACGAGGAAAATGGGGCAAGGACAGGGAAGACAAAAGGACTCGCAGCAGGAAAGATGATAATTGATAGTCATGAAAGGCGGGGCGATGTAGGAAGGAGAATAAAGCCAAATAAAACTAGACGACAACTGGAGGTCATTAAGAGCAAGAAAAAGAGGAAAATTAAAGGAGAAAAATGAAAATGGTGAGAAATGAAACTGATATAGACGGGCATACAGACAAATAAAGAGAGAAAGCACTTGGCAATCATTAAGAACGTCAAGCAGAGGAAAATAAAGGATAATTGATAAAAAAACACGAGAAAGGAAGCTGATAGACACTCGTAAAGACAATCATTTGGAAATTATTAAAGAACGTGAAAAAAAGGAAAATAAAAGGGGAAATTATAAAAAGAACGAAAAGATGAGCAAATCTAGGCATGCATGACTGCGCTAACGTATCTTAACTTCCTTTATTAAATGTGGAAACTTGAAAAAAATAGACAGATTTATCCCAGGTTCGTTTTCTTTATCATCTTCAAAGTTCCCCTCCCTTTCCTTTTCTTTCCCTTCCCCTTCCATCCCTTTCCCCTTTCCTTTTCCTCTCCCATACCAACCTACTTTCAACTACCCATCGTACAGCAATAGTTAAGAAAAACATTCCTCACGGTGATACTGCTGGAAAAAAAGTCATAGAAATCTGCATGACTTTTTCATGTAAACACTCTGAAGGCCGCGAAGTAATGCATGCCAATCAGCTTAAGTGTAGGAGGTCCCTGGGTGTGTCTGTGCTGAGCTATATGAAACAGGCGTGTGGCGAGGGAGCGGTGATGACGATGAGAAGGAGGAGGAGGAGGAAGAGAAGAAAAAGAGTTGGAAAGTGTAGTAAAGGCAAGGAAGAAGTAATAGTAGAAGAATGAAGAAGAGAAAGGAGGTTGAGAGTATTGAAGAAAAATAAAGATAATAGTAATAGAAAACAATAATAGAAAAGACAAGAAAGAAATATAAGATCAAAACAACGAAGAGGAAAAAGGAGTTATGGAGTAAGGAAGAGTAGAAATGATATGGTTAAGGACAAGGCAGTGGTTTAAAAGTAGAAAATTAAGAGAGAAAGGAATTTTGGAGTAAGGAAGAGTTGAAGTAAAATAATGACGAAGAGGAAATGAGAAAAGGAAGTTGAAAGGATAAGAAAGAACAGAAGTAGGAATAAAAAGTGGCAATTGGATGCGAATTAAAAGGAAGTGGAAGGAAGTGGATTTGGGTGAAGAAGAAAATTAAGAAAAAAGAAGAAAAAGCAGTAGAAATGAAAAGTGGGATAAGGAGGAAGAGGAGAAGGAGAATGGGATGGAGGAGAAGGAGAAGGAGAAGGAGATGAAAAATAAACCTGGTGATGAGAGAGAAAGAAAAAAAAAGAAAGGACGAAGTAATAGGAAAAGTGAAAAACGAGGTAAAAGACGAAAAAGAAGATAAAGGAGTGAAGAAAGGAAGAGAAGGAGAGAGAGGAAGAAATAAAAAGGTAGAATGGAAAGAAAAGGTGAATAGAGAACGGGAGGGAGAGGAAGGAGGGACGAAGTAAAAGGGAAAGTGCAAATCGGAGGAGGAGGAAGAGGAGAAAGTGAAATGGGGAAGCTGGCGAAGAAAGGAAGAGACAGAAGAAGGGAGAAAGCGAGAGAGAGAGGAGGAGGGAGAGAAACAGGCGTGGAAGATAAATGCAAAAGCCATCGAGTGGAAGAGAGCGCTCACAAGGAGAGGTGGAGGGATGGAGAGATCGATTCCTCCACTCCTTCAGTAAGCCACCACCACCACCACCACCACTATACCAGCACTCATCACCACCACCACCATCATCACCACCATCACCACCACCATCATCACCACCATCACCACCACAACCACCACCACCACCACTATTTGAACATCTTGCAGCATCACCACCATAACCACCACCACTTGGTCTCCCTCCTCCTCCTCCTCCTCCTCCTCCTCCTCCTCGTGCAGATGCGTCGACACACTTGCAGAAAACACGAGGAGAAAAATGGCGCCATTAGCCCAAGACGTATTTAGCTAGGAAATAAGATGTCTTTTTTCCTCTTCCTCTTCCTCCTCCTCTTCCTCCTCCTCCTCTTCTTTTTCTTCCTCTTCCGCTTTCATCTTCCTATTGCTGTTTCTTCTCCTCCTCTTCGGTCTCCTCTTCCGTTACTTATTTTTATATTGCTTTTATTTTCTCTTATTTTATTGCATTTTCTTTAATAGTTTTGGTGTTCTTATTAATGTTACTTGTTTTATTATTATTGTTATTTTTTATCTATTATTTTATTGTTATTGTTATTGATTTACTTCCTTTGCATCATTTATTATTTTGTGCCTATTTTCCTATCCATTTTATAGTTGTAATTTCATATGATTTTTTTTTTATTCTTTCTTCTCCCTTTCCTCCCTTTTTTCCTTTCTTTCCTTACTTTTCCTTTCCTTTCCCTTCATTTCCTTTCCTTTCTTTTAACATCCTTCCCTTCCCTTTCCTTTCCCTTCTATTCATTTCCTTTCCCTTCCTTTTCTTTCCTTTTCTTTAATATCCTTCCCTTTCCTTTCCTTTTCTTTCCCCTTCCATCCCTTTCCCCTTTTATTCTTTTCATTTAATACCCTTCCCTTCCCTTTCCCTTCCCATCCCCTTCTATCCCTTTCCCCTTTTACTCCTTTCCTTTTCACCTCCCATACCAACCCACTCTCAATTTCTTCCTATTCCTCCCTCTTGCCTTTCCTTTACTTTGCCTTCTATTAATTTTTTCCCTTCCCTTCCTTTAATATCCTTCCCTTCCTACTACTACTACTACTACTCCCTTACTACTACTACTACTACTACTCCCTTACTACTACTACTACTACTACTCCCTTACTACTACTACTACTACTCCCTTACTACTACTACTACTCCCTTACTACTACTACTACTCCCTTACTACTACTTCTACTCCCTTACTACTACTACTACTACTCCCTTACTACTACTACTACTCCCTTACTACTACTTCTACTCCCTTACTACTACTACTACTACTCCCTTACTACTACTTCTACTCCCTTACTACTACTACTATTCCTTTACTACTACTACTACTCCCTTACTACTACTACTACACCCTTACTACTACTACTATTCCTTTACTACTACTACTACTATTACCTCACTACTACTATTATTACATCACTACTACTACTATTACCTAACTTCTACAACTATTACCTCACTACTACTATTACCACTTTAATACTATTACTACTTTACTTTAGTCTCCATGCCACTACCGTATTATTTCAACTCACACACACCACCGGGCGCAGCTAGAATGCTGCACTTCATATTTATTATTATATATAGATTTTTTTTTCTTTCTTTCTTTTTTTTTTTTTTTTCATCCCAAAGTAAATTACTTTCCATGACCCACCTATATGACACATTGTTTGATGACAATACTCACCCACACACTGAGGACACTAATGACATAGCTCTTGAAATCATTAATCATCTCCATGGACACACTGATCTTAACGCTGTTTCAAACTATTTTGATCTTGATGCATACAACAAATTATCTAACCATAACTCAAATAAATTAAATATTGTACATATAAATTCCAGATCCTTCCCAAAGAACATTGACAACATTATAGCCTTCCTTAATACCCTTTCCACTACCCCAGATATCCTGGCAATCACTGAGACCTGGCTAAATACTAATAACAAACACATTTATCAGCTTCCTGGGTATCACTCTTATCACCTCGTCAGGACCAACCGAGCACAAGGTGGAGTCACCATTTTTATTTCAAATAATATACAGTCAGAACAATTACAAGATCTATCACTAACTAATGATAATATTGAAATCAATACTGTTAAGATTACCTCAGACTCACTTTCATTCATACTTTGTGCAATATACAGACCTCACAGTAAACATGAATTTGTGGAAGAATTTACAAACACCTTATGTACATTACTACAAAATAACACTGTAACGAACAAAAAAATAATTCTTATAGGTGATTTAAATATAAATTTGCTGGAACATACTACCCATACCCCAACTAACAATTTTCTTGCAACCCTCCAAACAATGAATTTCTTCCCACACATATCACGACCAACACGTTTTCCAGACAGCTTCTATCTAGGTGAACCGTCTCTACTTGATCATATTTTTACAAATTTTTTCAACACTTTCTCATCTGGTATAATCCATTACCCAATATCGGACCATCTACCAATTTTCCTTAATGTTAAAGTTCCCTCTAAATCTAAGAATCTGCATAAAATTGAGTTTAGGGTAATAAATCAAACAAATAAACAAGAATTTGCTCAAAAAATCAATATGATCAATTGGAATGCTCTCCTTAATGAGCACGATGTCAATGACAACTGTAAAATTTTCTTAGACAATATTAAAAAAGCTTTTAGTGATTGTTTTCCACTTAAATCTAAATTAATAACTGAAAAAAGATTAAACAATCCCTGGATATCGCAGGCAGTACTAAACTCTATAAGGACAAAAAATTATCTATTTAAGGACTATAAAATTGGTGCTGTCACTGAGGCTCAATACAAACAATACCGTAACATCCTAAATAATACTATAAGACAAGCTAAAAAATCTTACTATATGGCTCAATTCACTAATTTTAAAAATAACACCCGTAAAATATGGCGAACAATCCACCAACTTTCTAATCATGACCATAAGAAGAGTTCCACAAATAACATAATCTATAATGGTAAAAAACTCTCTGAACCTTTACAAATTGCACAAGCTTTTAATGAATTTTACACAAATGTTGCGCCTAAAATAGATCACAGTCTACCACCTTCCACCACAGACCCTCTCAGCTTTCTTCAAGGTGACTTTCCTCATTCAATGACAATTCCTATAATTATCCCCAAGATGTAATTACTGTAATTAATTCCTTAAAAACAAAAGTGCAATGTGCATGAAATCCCAGTATCTGTATTAAAACCATCAAAACCAATCTTGCAATACCCTTGTCCATACTCTTTAATAATTCTATCAATAATGGTAAATTTCCTCAACTCCTAAAACATGCAACTGTTGTCCCCATCCATAAGAAAGGTCCCAAAGATGAACTAAGTAATTATAGACCAATATCCTTACTAAATGTTTTTTCTAAGATCTTTGAAAAAGTAATGAAAAAATTCCTCATAAATTTTCTTGAAACTAAAACATACTTAATCCAAGTCAGTTTGGTTTTCGTCGTGGTCTAAACACTTTTGATGCCTTGAGAACTTATTCAGAAGAAATCTATAAAACTTTAGATAATAAACAGTCATTATTAAGCATCTTTGTTGACTTCACCAAAGCTTTTGACACAGTCAGACACGATATATTATTACGTAAGTTGTATTACTATGGAATTAGAGGTATTATTCATGACTGGTTTCAGGATTACTTGTCCCACAGAACTCAATCAACCAAATTCCACACTTGTCTATCTGCATCTCTACCTATTCAATACGGTGTTCCACAGGGCAGTGTCTTGGGTCCAATCCTGTTTCTCTTATATATAAATGATATTACTTACATATTTACAAACCTTAAAACAATCCTTTTCGCAGATGACTCAACCTTAAATATTACTGGTGAAAATCCTACTGACATGATACATATAGCAAATACTGACCTACAAACCTTTCATAAATGGTGTCTGAGTAATAGATTAACAGTGAACTTAAACAAAACATTTTATATGCTGTTTACTAATAAGTCACCATCAATGCTTCCGTCCCTATTTTTTTCCCAAGACATTATAAGCAGAACTAATAAACATACATTATTAGGAATAACGTATGATGATACCATGACCTTTAAGCATCACGTAACAAACCAAATCCTTAAATTATCCAGGCTAGTATCTCTGTTATATCAAATTAAAGAATTAATGCCCATTGATGTTTTGAAAATGTTATATAACGCACATGTCTTACCACACTTGTATTACTGTACGCCTATCTGGTGCAACACCTACCCCACACACCTGTTACCTCTGTTTAGACTTCAAAAGAAAATAATAAGAATTATTACAAACAGTGACTACTTTGCCCACACACAACCTCTCATTAAAGAAACAAATTCCTTAAAACTTTTTGACATAAATAAGCTACAAATTGGTATTTACATGTATAAAAAGATCAAAAGTGAAACCTCCGTGTCTTTACAGTCACAACATACTTATTTCACCCGTACTCATGAAAATTTACGTACACCTGCCCATAATTTAACACTTTTTCAACACTCACTTTCTTATTCAGGACCTAAAACCTGGAATTCTATTCCTAATAATATTAAAGCTCTAAATTCAATACATTCCTTTAAAAAACAATTTAAAAAGCATATTCTTCTCAATTATAATTATTAAGTCCATGTATCATCTGTCAGAGTGTGTCCTCAGCTTAATCAATTATTACCTTATACTATTATTATTGTATTAATACTATTACTACTTGCATTATCAGTTACAGTACTACCATATTATTTTTATAAATCAATTACAATTTTTGTACTAAT